>NW_010392348.1:27696-44342 GCF_000710305.1 Buceros rhinoceros silvestris | reverse complement strand
CAGCAGGAAGTGTACAGTTGAGATGTTTGTCTCCTAAGAGAAATTTCAAATAAAAAAGCAGTTAGTAGTTACAGTGGGCAAAAACTAAAGAGGTATGGCTTCAGCTGTGACCAAAGGAGAATATAGTATGTTTTGTTCTACCTTCTTCTTTGTAAAAGAATGGAGACACAGTTATCACGCAATGAAGCTCTTAAGCTTCAAGCACTGATGCTGGAAAAGCTTCTCTTTCAGAAACAAATCCTATGTTTGTGGGTTTGATGACTTCGAGATCTGATGAGCTGTCTGTCTGATGTTTATTGCTTCAGAAAAATTAGGCATGCACTAATGTGGATTAACTTCACTATGAGATTATGAGCACTCTAGAACCAGGGCAGAACAGATGAAAGGCAAAAGTTCAGCCTTTAATTAAAAGTTAATTGATGGTGTTACTGCAATGCCACTTTTTCAATATATATATTTGCGAAGCATGAAAGTTAACTGGCTATGCTTGAAGAACCTAGCACAGTTACTGGCCCTTCTAGACTTTGTTTATTCAGGTCCTTCACTTCCAGTGCTGTTCAGAGTTGATCCTTCTAAAATTAACCACTGCCCTGTTTTTCTTGGCTGAGTCACTTCTGCCCCCTCGACCATGATCTGTTGAGGCTGAAGAATTTGTTTTTATCATAGAGCTGCATCTATAATCAGGCAACTGCTACCTCTGTGATGTGGGGTGGGACTCATCTCTTGAAAGTGTTGGCAAAAAGAGATGAAAGTGCTTATATTGCTCACTATCAATTCTTTTGTCTTCAAACCTCTTCTCAGCTTGACTGGTCTTTAGTAGCAATTATTCCATTCTTAGCACCTGCTCAGATACTCCATGCAGATCTGAAATACTGCTCGAAGAAGTCAAAGGCATGATAGAACTAGAAGATACAGAAATGGATAATTAAAGTACCTCAGTGAACATGTGAATTTGTTTTAATGTGAGGGAAGACTTTGTAGGTTAGGTCTCAATCAGTCTGGGAGAAAAGACAAATAAGCAAGATATATAAAACAGTAAAGAGAGTGGGGAAGAAGCCTAAGAAGCAATTCTTCTTGATTTGTGTGGTTAAGGGAATCCTTGGAGACCCGGGAGCAGACCATTAGCAGCAGATGGGAATGTTTTTGCAGTTCAGAGGAGGAGCTCACTGCTCTGGATGCTGACAAGCCTGGAACAATTAAGGGGATTAAAACCAGAATGGAGTTATGGAAAGGAGTTGGTTTACAAACTGTGTTTCTCCAGATGCAGGTTCCCTAATTCAGGAAGTTTCTTGAGGATTAATCTTTGGTAGCACATCAGGGGAAGTATCTGTATGTGTTGCACTTCCTACAGCTGTTCTCTGAATACATGTTTCTGACCAGTGCTTGGGGTGGAGAGCAGCCTCAGACACCCACAGGAAGGGGTTCCCTGAGTCTGAGGGCTGTAATACACTTAATTTTTTTCATGATCCGCTTGATACTGGTGCCACCTGGTGAAAAGCAGCAGCTTTCAACTCATGTTCCTGGTGCTAGTATTTGTGGCTGCCACCTCCTCCTGTGGTGGTGACCCATGGTAGACAGCGTACTGGGCTCTTGGCTTATGCCTCTGGCTGCCAGGGTGTCAAAGGCAGCCTGGTCTGGAGACATGTGCCTGGGACAGTATTGCCCTCTTATGATGGACAGCTGATTCGTGGTTACTTTTGACTGGATTCACAGAAAGCAGCCCCTTCCCAAGCATGACACAGCATGGAGGAAAAGCCCAAGAGCCAGGATGTCACCTTTAGCCAAAGCAGAAGACAGTAGCTGGGACAGGGAGGGTTACACTTTCTGGGGATGATGAACAACCAGTTTGAAGGGCCGCTTCTGTTCCTGAAATACTTTTTCGAGTTCATTCTGTGTGTGCTACTGGAGGGACTGCCTGCCTCATGTTGTGCTTGAATACAGGCTCAACCTTGTTCCATTTAACTGTGCCTTCCTCCTACTGAGGCATGGACACCAAAGTCTCTCATCTCTCCTTGAATAAACACCACGTGTTGCCTTCTGCACCATTCTTCCTCTCTGAGCCTGCGGGTGAGGTAGGGTTGGGAGTAGCAGAGGTTGTGTATGGAAAGAGCTCTTGCTATAGATACCTTCCTTTCAACAGTCCTTTGCATTCAGCCTGACGAAGAATTAGTTAAGTATTTGCCACCACTTGCAGAATGGTCTTCTGCTGCAGGATATGTTAGTTAGGTCACAGAATCACAGAATATTAAGGGTTGGAAGGGACCTCTGAAGATCATCTAGGCCAACCTCCCTGCTAAAGCAGGTTCCCCTAGAGCAGGTTGGACAGGAACCTGTCTAGGTGAGTTTTGAAAGTCTCCAGAGAAAGAGACTCCACGATCTTTCTGGGCAGCCTGTTCCAGTGCTCTGCCACCTTCAAAGAAAAGTTTTTCCTAATGTTCGGTACTTCCTGTGTTAGTTTGTGCCATAGGGTCCTCATGAAGATGTGCCATTGAAGCCAGGTGGGTGGAACAGCAGCGCATCTTATCAGGGTGGGGGTTGGCTGTGACTGCAGTGACTGCCTGGTGCACAGAACAGACGGAATGCCTTTGTAAACCTGTAAGTCTGAGGAAACATGGGCTCAGTGAGTGTAACTGGGAGATGATCTGCTTTCCCGTAATGTGGCCTGGGTGTAGATTGGTGTCTGACTCACATGTGTTGGGGAAGTCCATGCGTTGCATGCCAAGGAAGGATCCTGACTCAGAGGATAATTTTGTGGCATTCCTTTGGAAGACAAAGGCCTGCCTTTTTCCTTCTCTAATGATAAGACTTGGTAGAGACTGCGTCTGTCTCCTCCTTTGCAGCATAAAACAAAGAGATAGCAAAATGAAAATAAAATCCCAAGAGACAAAGATTTGTGTCCAAGTCTTTGCAGTCTCCGGTCTTTCAATGTGTCAGCACCAGGTGTGAAAGGGAGGATGTTTGTAGTTGTGTAAACCTGCTAGACACAAACTCCACTCGCTTCTTTCTGGGGCAAAAACTATGAGATAAAACCTGTGATGATCCCTCAGGCCTTACCTAACTGATGCTATATGTGAATGCTGTCTTGTGCTGTGAGGACTAGGTGTGTTAGTGCCCTTTGGAGAACACCCGAGAGGTGAGTATGACCCATCTTGTGGTAATCTACCGTGCACGCATCTGCTGGGACAGTTTTAATAGCAGTTTTAACAGCGGCCCCACTTGAAGTTGTTTTCACCAAGGAATTCTGAGTTTGTCTACTTTTCAAAAATGCTGGGAAAAAAGTACTAGAAAGTGAGTGGTGGAAAAATTACTGATTTTCAAGCTCTGTGAATAACTGTTGTAGTCATGAATGATAGCATATCTAGTTACTGAAATAGTTTTTGATCTGTAGAATGAAATTTCCCCCAGCAATGAAGAGCTTCACTTCCACATGCAGGTCTGCATCTGAGACCAGCAGCCATACCTGTCCTGTGTATTCATTGGCAGCCTGGGGGTTCATGTGTTGTGGGCCCTGCTCTCTGCCAGGGCTCCAGGGTTGCCATTGGGACAGGTGGGACTGGTGGCTGGGAGGGTAAGGACTCCTTTTCCGGGTCTGGTTGAGCCTGCTGGGGACGTGGGATTAGGAGAGCCTTGCAGGATGAGGCAGGTAGAGCAGGCTCAGGGCAGCCTGGGAGACTCTGAGATGGAGTGGGGAGCAGACAGGCAGCCAGCTCTGGGAGAGGGTGGAGTTCCCATAGGGATCAAGGGATCTCTGTGGAGCTGGCTGCCCAGCCCATAGAGTTGCCAGCTTGAAACCAAGCCTTGAATCCTACAAAAAGGACAGCATGGGTGGGGGAATTCTGCTTATTAAAGGACTTTTATCTCTCTTCTGCTTTCCCAAGTAACTTTGCATTGCCACTATTATAAAAGGGAATTGTTTTAGACTGTAGTCTGAAAAAGTGGTCTTTTGCATTTCAAAGCCTTCTGAGTGTTCAGTTTAAAGCAAGTTAGTCCGTGGACAAACTTCCCAGTGAAGCCAGAGTAGTTACACATTGTGTCCTGTTCTACACTCAAAACCATAGAAATTTTAAAGGCTAGGAAAATTTCATCCTAGCCACATGCATTTTAGGGCCAGCACCGACTCTCCTCTGCTCTGCCCACCTCTGGAGAGATGCAAGGAGTACACCAACTGAAGTGTCTACTTACTAGAAGAGCACACGCTTGTATTCATTTTGATTTATGATTCTTGCAGGTAGGATAGAAGTAGGCAGGTAAGCATCACCAGCTCGCCGCGAAGTCTCTCTCCTTAGGTGACTGATCTTTGCTTTTGGGCAGATGTCTGGGATGCAAGGTGGGTCCTGGAGTTCCCCATAGTTGACCTGCTCCTAACAGGAAGAAGCAAGGGCTGCTCCAATCTTAATAAAATCCCCAGCACCCTTCCTAGCACTTAATAAATATACCAACTTGAATTTCTAGCAGGCTGTGCCTGCAGTGTGGATTTATCTTGAAGCAACAGAGCCCCCATGTGGCACAAGCCCCTCAATACTCCTTAGAGCACTTCGTGCAGCATTTTTACCAGCGAACCAGACATGACATTTTTTTGGAGAGTTTGTAATGCTAATTAAATCTAGTGGATGGCTGGATTTGAACACCATCAGAGAGAAATAGACAGCTGCTGAAAGAAAAACTGCATTTGTAGTTTGTGTCATAAGTATTTTTTTTGCTTAAAAAAATAAAATAAATGCTACCTGATGAGGCTAAAAAATAAAATCTAAACAATTCCCCTCCCCTCCCCCCCCGCTTATAAGAAATGTTTTCTGAAAGAGAATCTGATTTTTTTTTTTTTTTCCCCCATACCTTTAAAAAATGTGGAAGATTCAAATCATTTGTGTTTTCCCTCTAAGTTTTATTCTGGTGTCTGAACCAAATACTGTCTTATAATTTCAGCAGGTCTCAATTGCTGCACAGATTTCTTGATAGCTGTGTGTAGACCTGAGCACTCTTTTCTTACTTTTTGGTGGGGTCATCAAGACTTGCCTTGCAAAGTAAAAGAGACAACAAAACCTGATTCTCAACAGATAGAGAGCACCCAGGGCATTTTGAACCTAACAAGCAGAAAGAGGTATCTTGCTGGACCTGGCTTGGATCTTCCTTTAAAATGTCCTATAATTTCATAGCTCACCTGAGGTTTGATGTTATTTGTTTTTTCCAGACAGGCAAGCTAGACCCACATTATCCCAAAATATGTGGGCACAAAGGGAGCGTTCTGGACATCAAGTGGAACCCGTTCAATGACTTTGTAATAGCTTCATGTTCAGAAGATGCCACAGTAAGTTTACCAACTTGTACTCTGCATTATTACCTGGCTAATGTGCTCTTTGGGGAAAGAAATACAAAACAAATCAAAAGGCCCATGGATGAGATGCGAAAGCATATATGTACTTACAAAAGTACGTCAGGTAAGACTAACATTCCTTTCTTTCTCTTGAGGTCAGACCTGTGTGATCCCTTCCAGATGTTATACCAAAATCACTGTGAGCAGGAAGATCTGTTTTGTGGGGTTTTTTGTCTTTCTGAGTGTGTTTGCATGAGAAAAACAGAATCTAAATTTAAAATGTAATGACTATTCAAGTTTAATCACTATGACCCGCTTCCTTTGCTTTAGAATAAAAGCTTCATCACAACATAATCTGGAACAGCTATTTCAGAATAATTCCCTACAGAACAGGTTTGAGCTTGTTCTGCACTCAGTTACTCTGTAAAGTCATGCTGGATCAGTTATGGCATAGCTGAGGAACCTGCATCACACTATCCTGCAATAAGTGGTTTGGCTGAAGTTAGCGTAATTAAAATGCAGTCCCATGTTTTACTCCATTGTAGACGCAGGCTAGTTATTAGGAACTGAAGATTCAGTTCGTGTTTGTAAGGGACAGTTTAGTCCATAACTACCCACTTTCCGTGTGCTGTCAAAAGTGTGAGGTTGACTTCTCTGACAGTGAGGACATCTGACTAACTACTGTGCTTTTTCCGGAGGTCCTATATGTGTTTTCTCCCACTGAGTATATTCACCCTCTGACACACAGCACCAGGGAGTTTTTCCTTGTCTTTTCCTCCAGCCCTGGCTTGGTGCACATCCTCTGCCGTTTCAGCTCTGCCAAAATTCTCTCTTGAATTGGAAGGCTAGGCTCTTTGAATTGTCCTTCTTGTTCAATGACTTGCCTTTGCTTCTTTGGATATTCATGTCTTTTTTGAAGGCTTCTTTCAATTTCTGGGCTGCCTGTGTGGGTTTTATTTTATCTTCCAACTTGTCTGTCAGGTTTTCATGCTGTCTCAGGAAGGCAGGAAGTCACTGCCATGACCTTTCTTTTGAGCCGCAGGTGAGGAATAAGCTTTGAAGCTTCCTGCTGCAGTTACAGAATCACAGATCATTCATGTTGAAAGGGAGCTTGGGTGGTCTCTATTCCCACCTCCTGTGCAGGTCTGTAGAGCTGAGTCTTAAAAAACCTCCAAGGATGGAGTTTTCTTTTTTTTCTTTTTCCCACCACTTCTCTGGGAAGCCTGTTCCTGTTCTTCACCGCTCTCATGGGGATTTTTTTCTCTTATATGCAGTCGGAACCTCCCCAGTGTAGTTAGTGACTGCTGTGTCCCATCCTCCCACCCTGCACTTCAAAATACAGCCTGGCTCTATTTTCTCAGTAGTCTTGTCAGTATTGAATGCTTCTATCATCTTGCCCTGAAGCTGTCTCTTCTCCAGGCTGAGAAAGCCCTTCTCCCTCAGCTTCTCCTCACAGGGCAAGTGCTGCAGCCTCCACTGGACTCACTTAAGTTTATCAGCATCTTTCTTGCACTGAGACATGCAAAGCTGGATGAAGTATTCCAGCTGTTGTTTAATGATTGCTGAGTAAAGAGGAGAATTGCTTCCCATGATCTAGTGGCTATCTTCCTGTTGTGGTGTCCACCACTTCCACTAGGCTGGACATTAGAGCCAAAGCCTTCCTTGCAGTCTATTGTTAAAGGCCTGGTGCTCTCTGCCATTTCTGAGCATTAGCATAACCCACTGTTTTGGCTTGTGTGCAAGGATGCATCTGGTTGCTCTTATTGGGCTGGTTATCCCTGGACCTTTTGAGGAAGGCCACAAGCTTCTGTGAAGATGGTGGAAATTTCCCAGCATCCAAGTTCATCAGAAGTTTTTTGGACATTAACCAGATTTTCTGGTACCTTAGTGGTACCACAGCTATCTTTAGTGGCTTGTAGCTGAAGCATGTAAAGTGGTACTGGAGGGAATGATAGTCTCTGTGAACAACCTGTGCCCTTTCCAGTTCCCACTGCTGCTTCGGGCAGGCTTGGGACCAAGGCCAATGTAAGTGGCCAGGGCCTGAGAGTTTGAACAGTATGTGGAGAGAGCTTGTCCTTTTACCCTTCTTGTTTCTTTTAGCAAATCATCAGACATATATGAGTTGAGCTTGCTGAAGATCTACCCTGTGGTTAGAGGGGCAACGCTGTGCCTTTTACTTTGCTTTGTCAGGTTTTCTTCAAGATGCAGCAGGGTAGACGTCTCGTGGATTGTTCCTGCTTGGCCTCCAAGACCTGTTTCTTCTGCACACTAAGCACTGGCAATTTCTGCCATTTAATGCACCCTGAGATTCCAGACAGGGACTTTTCCTTGTTTTTACCACCAACCATTTCATAGCGTGGGGAGTGAATGGTACATACCAGGCAGTTCCTCTCATTACAGACACAACCATTCTTAGACTCTCAGCTCTTTTCCTTTACTAGCAGCTGTTGAAGCTGTAGAGTGTGATGCTTTCTCTTACTGCTGTTCAAGCTTTTCCAGAGGCTGCTGGTCCCCACAGTCCCTAGGTTTCTGATGGGCTTAATTCCTCAGTGGGAAAACCACTGTTGAGAAGGGTGCCCATGATCTTTCCCAGCAGGTACCAGAATCTGTGCCTCTCCTTCTTTGGCTCAGAAAGGTGTGATCCTCATCATCCGATCAGTGGGAGACTTGGGCAGGTGTGGCTATTTTCCATGAACTGTCTGCTTCAAAGGAAATTTCCCTTTTGGTTAGACTGAGTCCTAGAAAAATTAAAACAAGCATAGTCATTTTCATTGAGCCAAAGGGTTAATCATCTGTTAGCATCCTGAATAATCGAGCTTCTAGGGTTAGTGTGAGAAAGCCTCTTCTGTTTTACCTGCATAGGTTCAGCCCCTTTTGCAGGTTTCCTTTATTGTCTTCTTCCACCCTGGGAGGTTGGAGGATTTTTGTCTTCATGCAGCGTCCTTCTAGAAGAACCCATGATTGCAGGCAAACCTGTTACGAAACAGCACGCTCCCAGTGTTGAGCTGCTTCAGTGAGATGCTGCCCAGTCTCTCTGCTTAGGACATCTGCTGTGTGCCCACCTGGATGGGTGTCTGTGTCCTTTGACAAATGGCTGTGTCATTTGCAGTGTTCAGCGCTGGCAGTTTTCTATGGGACGAACAGTACTGAGCTGTCGTCTGGCTGGGGGAGTTCTCAGTTCTTTCACCACTCACTGCTGTAATGTCTTTTGGGGCTCTTTGGTGAAGTTTATTTCAGATTTGCATGTTTCTGCTCAAAGTTCATTAGGATGCAAGTTCTGCAAGATCTGTGCTTTACTTCTTGCCCTTGGGAGTAACTAATAATGCTGATAGCCTAGTCAGGTTAAGGGTTGGATTGCCAAGTTAAAACAAACTGCTAGAACCGCTGGTTGGAGATAGAGGATGAAGAGGAGACTTCAGGTACACAGAGATGTAAAGATGCTAATGTAAAGGGCTGGCATTCAATAAGCCAGGAACGTTCCTATTCACTGCCAAGCGAATAATAATACCCAGGGGAAAATAGTTATTGATAAGATCCAGATTAGCTTCTTACTCAGGAATCTCATGAAGTCCCATCCTGTGCCTTTCAGGTTAAAATCTGGGACATCCCCAAGCACTTGCTAACAAGAAATATTACCAGTCCGAAGAAAGAACTTCTTGGGCATGTTCGAAGAGTGGGCCTAATTGAATGGCACCCCACTGCTAATAACATCCTCTTCAGCTCTGGCTATGACTACAAGGTGGGTCTGTTCTCTGTAGAGCTCTCCTCCTGGGACACCCTGTTTGGCAGGGTGTTTTGAAATGTGTTTTAATTTCAAACTGTAAGGTAATACTAAAGAGTTCAGAAGCCTTTTTCAGGGGAAAATTCCACGGTGACCCCAAAGGCAAAAGGACATTGCTAAGTTCAAAATGACTTGCTAATTTTCTTCTGAAGAACTTCAGTCTGCTCTGCCCTTCTCCTTTACTGGATTGGATACAATATGCAATAACTTGCCTTTATTTGTCTTCAATCTCGTGCTAGTGCAAATATCTGCACTGATGCTGGCCATTTTTATATATAAAATGTTGTTGCAAATGAAATTAGAATATTGGACATTCTGATTAGGCACTGTGTCCCTGATATATTGCTGTAAGTACCAGAAATAATTTTAATTGCTGGAGAGCAACCACTAATGATGGTAAGACCTATACATGTAAAGAAGAGAGCAAGAAGTGAGGAGGCTACACAAAGACCCCAGCTGGTCAGGCAGCAAAGGGCTGATATTTTTTTCTTTTGCTACAGATAATGATCTGGAACCTTGACACCAAGGAGGCAGTTATCTCAAACCCGGTGAAGATTCTTGATGCTCACAAGGATGTGGTCCTGTCCATGTCATTCAACACAGATGGCAGTCTCCTTGCCACAGCCTGCAGGGACAGAAAGATACGTCTGATAGACCCTCGAGCAGGAACAGTTCTACAAGTAGGTTGGGTTCAGAGGTTTGTGGGCCAGCTATCTCACCCATTGAAGTGTTCCCTCTTCTGGGTAGAGTCATTGCCTTTAAAAGAAGATGCATCTGTGCCCTGTGTTGCCCAAGGCACCACATGGTGCTATTGCCTTCTACTTTCCCTGGCACACTTGCTGTCATTAGTGAAAACAGGGTTTCTGCATCTTGCTACCGTGCTTCTTGCTAGCTGAAACCCTTCTTGATGCATATTGTTTTCATAGCTCCCTCTTGCAGTCCTCTGTGGGATGCCTTGGGACGACTTGTAGAGATCAGGTGGATAGGTGGATGCAAATGTACATTGGTCCCACTGCCAGGGTTGTTCTAGTGGCCTCTGCGTTCTGTCTGCTGGTAAGGTGAAGCTGACTGTTTCGCAGGTATTTGCACAGATTCGTGTACACAGAAAGTCTTGCCTACAACTAATAGGGATTGTCCACCTGCAAAGATGTGGATCAATAGTTAGAGAGATTGATTGGGCTTTTGTGAATGCTCCTGAAGAGTTTAGATCAGATCGCTATGAAATCCCACTCACTGTAGTTCAGCCAGGCTGAGCAGCATTTTCAGATGTGACTGAATCAGAGGTTTCATGTACATGAAATGTAGCTGTGCAACACTGTCTCTATGTGCTGTCTCTTACTTACACAGCGTGCTTTCTCTTCCTGTAGGAAGCCAGCTACAAGTCTCACAGAGCTAATAAAGTCTTGTTCCTTGGAAATGTGAAAAAGCTGTTCTCTACTGGAACATCTCGGTGGAATAACAGGCAAATTGCATTATGGGATCAAGTGAGTTGGACAAGCAATCTCAACCATACCAGCTTCAGTTTTCTGTCTTTTGCTGTCACTTCAACTTTCCCACCTGCCAAATACACAAGAATTGGTCTATAACAGCAATTCAGAAGTGATGGGTGGTAGGTGTTACTGCTATGATACTTTTAACTGAGTATGAGTTTCTGAAAAAGCTCTGAAAGCTTTCAGCACAGAAATCCACCAGAACAGAGGAAGTGCTGGGCGCACTACAGGAAGAAATCATTCAAGGGACCTTTGGGTGATCACTGTAGCTCTGACTTGAAAGCATATCTTACTGGCAAGTTCTTACTGGTACTGGAAAGAGAAATGAGCTCTAGACACAGCCCACTCAGGTGAAGCCCTCAAAGGAGATAAAGATATAGGGTGTTTTTGACTTCTGATGATTCCTGACAGTAGAGCACTGAAGTGGCACTTACTGGTCGCTTCCAAGACATGATCTCCTATCGTGATGACTGCTAGCCTTATGAAACCATGCTATCCTCTGCCCCTCTCACATGCAGTGAGATGTTTTTCCTTTGTCAGTATCTCACCTTGTCCCTCCATGTCAGACACCTTGCAGCACAGTCTTTCGCCTTTGTTGTGCTGTCACTCTTTGTACCAGACAAAGCTGGTAGTCTGGGTCTATAATTTTGCCTTTTTGAATATGGCTCCTTTGCATATGTGAGAGGCAAAGCACGATACTGCTGGCTGAAGCTGAGCAGTGCTCTGACATACCATGGGTCTAACATCAGGGTTTCACTACCTTCACAGCTGCTGAAGGAGCTGGCCATGCGTACTTGGAGAACACAGTGGGAGGGTCTGTGAGGGCATGTATATGCAGCCTCCTTAGGGACAGGCATTGGCACAGGACCTGCCCAAGCAGGCATCTTTCTGAGGTCTGCATTCACCCATTTCATCATCATGTCTAAAGAGCAACTCTGGCTTTATGGAGCCTGCAGCTGGGCAGTTCTGCAGGACTAAGTGTGTATTAACCCTATGCTAAATACATACTTCTGTGATGATAGCCATGATGGCAGCCGTGGGATGCCATCCTCTGGCCCATTGGTCCTTCTGACATTGCTCCCTTCAGCACTGCAGGGATAGCTTTGCATAAGACATGCCAGCCTTTTATATGGAATGTTGTGCTATGTGCTCCTACGTGGATTACCTGCAAAAGGCCGATGGGAGCTTTTGCCCTTGCACTGGGCACCTTCCCACTGTGCAGTGTGGAGAGTGCTCGGCTGATGTAGACTGTTCGTGTGGAGGTGGTGCTCTGTTGTGGAGGTATTTTCTTGACTAGAGGTAGTCAGAGAACGGAAGTAATTCAGTGAGCGATGCAGATGCGCCCTGAAGGCCTCTCCATCTCCCTGAATGTGGTGGCTCACGTAGAGGCAGGCAGTATTTCTTATTGTATCTGCACTTGAAATGTCATTAGGCGCCTGAGATATTCTGGTGCCTGCGGTGCTGCACTCAGTCAAGAGCCAGGGACAGAGTACCCATTTCCTACCCAAAGAACTTTGGAGGAGTCTGTGCATGGCCCTCTGCTCAGGGCAGCTGGCCATGGCCTAGGATCATTATAGAGCTGCACTCACGTGCTGCAGCCAGGTGGGGTTCAGGTCAGGTGTCCCTGAATTGAGGTGGCTTACAGGTGATCACAGCTGTCTGTTTTTCCTGTGTCCTGCTCAGAATGACCTTTCTGTGCCTTTACTGGAGGAGGATCTGGATGGCTCTTCAGGACTCCTGTTTCCCTTCTACGACTCAGACACACACATGCTTTATGTGGTGGGAAAGGTAAGTGCTTTCCATGTCAGCAAATGCTGGCCTGTCTGATTCTTCTCCTGGCCTGTGTTGTGTCAGGCTGAAGTCAAAGATGCACCTGAACCATGTTAACCTAAGGATATGGGCTGGTGGGATGGGGCCTGACGGCAATGCAGCATCAGGCCACGTTTGCCACCATGTGTACTGTGGGGAAGTACATTGCAGATCCCTAACCTTCCCACACAGGAATTCAGGGGTAAATGTTTGGATCATTCCTGACCCTGCATTGCTTCTGGGGCCAGGCATTCTTCTCAGCCATCATGCTGAAGAGCAGAGCCCAGCTTATGTTCATTTTATTTGCTTTTAGGGTGATGGAAATATACGGTACTATGAGATAAGCCCTGAAAAACCATACCTGAACTACCTGATGGAATATCGTTCTCACTTACCACAGAAGGGAGTTGGTGAGTGGGAGCATATGACTAATGTTACAAGAGGTTGAGAATGGTGGCTTTTTTGTTTTAGAGGCTGTCAGAGTCCAGGACTATGCAAAATATCATTTAGGAAAGAGAGTGGGTCAAATGCCGGTCTTGACCCACATTTACAGGTGCACAATAGCTAGCTTGGCCCAGCTCCCCTGTATATCACAGGTGGTACTAGAGGTCACAGCTTGGAGGTGTCCCCTCTGACCAGCAGAGCATGGGCCAGGAAGCTTTACCAGTCATTGCTGCATCCTATCTCACATACCTAGTCAAGGTGGAAGGTAGGATAGCCTAGATTTAAAGGTGGAGGATGCCCTTTTGTGAATCTGCTCCAAGATTTTTGTTGACATTGTTTCCACTCTGGAATTTCTGTGGTAGTGAGTGCTCCATATCTTAATGCCTTCCATCTTACCACTTCCCTGCCTTCTCTTGTATTGGCATTTCCCATTTAGAGAGAGGCCTGCTGTGATGAGGTCACCTCTTCTCCATTGAAGGCCCTTGCTTATTAACTGGTCTGCATACTACCCACTGTTAAAATCATTCAAGCTCCAGAATTTGGCTTCCAGCCTTCAGACCCTATTGGTAGATCTTTTTGAACCTGTAAGCCATATTACTTTATACACTGACGTTTTTAGGATCATTTGCTACCCCTCCACATTATGTGTGGACACTCCCATTCTTCCAGGACATTGGTACAGATATTTAGCAGCACTGTATTTTGTGCCTGCAGGTCTCCTTCAAAAAAACCAGTATTGGAAAGGAATAAATTATTTAAAACTTAACTGGAAGATCTCTCCATTATTCAGCTTTATAATAATCCTTCCAATATACAGCATCCTTATTTTATGTTGTCATAGTTTCTCTAAAAATTATTCCATGAAAAGGAAGCTTACAAGTGTTTTTTAAAAGCCTGAGTAATCAAATCTACCTGCCTAACCTGATCTGTTCTGCTGATGAAACATAAGCACAAAAGCTTTTTTGCCAATATTGCTAAAACAAAATACAGTGTAGAAGGGTGGAGTTTAGATTCACATGTTGGTGAATGCATAATGTAAGGAGCAACAGTCCATCACATAGAATCTACTGTTTAATGAAGTTGTTTGGAATTAATAGAAAACAAAGCTTTTGTAGACCATGAAGCAAGGTCTACAAGGAGAGGCAATCTCTTTTGTTAAGGGAATTGACATGGCTGTAGGCTTTGTACAAGCTCATGGGATAAAAATCCACTGAGGTTACCAGGTGAGTAGAGACTTTGTGTGGCTTAGCAAATCCCTGAAACACAGATGATGCCGTCTGACAGACTAGATGTTCACACCCTTCTCATTTGCCATTCTGCTTTGGTATGGTGTTGGGGTGAGGATGCTGGGCTAGAAAGGCTTTCAATGTGATCCATAAAGCTATTCTGGAGTTGTTTAGGTGTCCTGAAATCCCTTCCTGGTCATCCTGATGGTCAAATCCTGTGGCATCACCTGCAAATTCTGGTCACTCTATTTATAGTTCATGAGAATGAATGAGGAACAGGAAGCTTAGCACAAAAAACATAGATCCTGTGTGTAACTCTGTGGTCTCTGTGGTATCCGTGGTCTGACTGAAAAAAAGTCATTTAGTCTTGTCATTTGTGCCGCTGAACCAGTTTTGGGTGCATATTTCAGACTATGCTGCTGTGGAGCTGATGCTGTGACTCCTTTTGTTGTTTGGTGACCCTTTTTCCAATGGTAGATGACGTTAACTTTCTAGGGAGATTTATACCCTGTTTGTTTCATGATATCCCACCAGGAATGATGCCAAAAAGAGGACTTGAAGTGTCAGCCTGTGAGATCTTCCGTTTCTACAAACTGATCCCAACTAAAAGCCTGATTGAGCCCATCTCCATGATTGTGCCTCGACGGGTAAGATAACCTCAGGTCATGTTCATGTCTGGAACACGTATCCATGATAAACAGGGCAGTGCCTCCTCTCTGTGAGAAGAGTAGGCAGAGCAAGGGATTTTCTCTCTGCTGGTCTGAAGGACAAACCTGGCCAGTTTGCGGGGCAGTTCTGCCAACAAGTGGGCAGATTTACCCTGGCTCTCTCTGTGACGGGTAACTCTCTAAGACACTAAGATTTGCTCTGTTTGGGTGCAGCAAGGGGTGTCTCTTGACTGTCAGGTTGACTAGCTCAGTGTAAACTTCCTCAGAGGCATCTGCTATAATGACAAAAGAGAGAAAGGGGTTGGGGATGCTGATGAATGACATGAAAATCTCCTTGTGAAGAGAAGATGAATCACCAAGGGAAAAAAGAAATTATGGTTTCCCAGATCTTTACCCAGTGGGTGCAGTTGTGTTACAGGCAGTTGTTCTGCAGCGTGTAAAATACAGCCTGTTGCACTGAGAGTGATGTAGATGTAAGTCTCAGAGCTGGTGTGCCTAGAGAGTGTCTTAGGTCATGAATCTAGCAAAGGTAGTTCCCATCTGACCATGTGACCAAAGGTACATTGGAAATGTCTGTGCTCTGTACTTCTAGAAACACTGCAAGGTATAAGTGCCTTGAATTCAGAGAGGCAGCAAAGCTAATCCTCATTGCCACTACCAATCAGGCATGTTTCTCCAACATTACCTCCTTGGCCAATTTCTGTCAGCTGATGATCAGCTGATGATTTGAGACTTGTGTCCATCCTTCATATCCACTTATTCCTCCTCAGGAACACTATGTTCATGAGAGTTGGGTTAGCCTGTGCCACCAACCTGCCCTAGTCTGTTGTCTGGACGTGTAAAGACTTTACTAGCAGGAATTAAAATAGGCCTTCAGAAGCAATTCTTTTGAGAGGAGGAGAGAGGCTCAGAGCAGGTGAGAAGATTTTATGTCCATGCCAGTGAGTGCTTGTGATGCTCCCTGTGCTGAGGTGAAACAAATCTTTCTCCACCATAATCCAGTATGGTCCTTCTAAGCCAAAATCTCATTGACATAGTGACTCTGGACTTTTGTTTGCTTGCAGTCGGAGTCATACCAGGAAGACATCTACCCCTTGACCACAGGAGCCCAACCAGCGTTGACAGCACAAGAGTGGCTGAACGGAGTTAACAAAGGTCAGCACATGGAGAGCTCCCCAGCCCTTCAGTTCCCCAGGGCTTGGGTAAGCTGCCGCTGGCTCTCCGGCCTGTTAACTGCCGGAGAAAGAGGAAGGGAGGAAAAGGAGAGACATAACAAATACGACTGTAAGCTAAAATAATTTGGTGGCTAAAACATTCACCACTGTGAACTCTGGAAGCTGCTCCACTCAAGTGCCTCCATGTTAATCCCTGCTGGTTGTTTGAATTAATTGCTTACAGCTGATTTCTGAGTGTGGTTTGCAAGTGCTAACTTGTCACCTGCCTCCTTCCCTAGGGCCTCTCTTGGTATCCTTGAGACCAGGCTCAGGAGCTGTGAATTCCTTGCCGCAGTTTCTTGAGCCAGAGCCACTCATGAAAACTACTGACCTGAGCCAGCACCAGGATCAGGGAGGAAGGATGCCACTGGAGGACATGGAGAAGCCAAGTGAGATTGAAGACAGCAGAAAACAGCTAAAAGTGGAGGAGAAATTCCTGAAAAATGAGAAAATGTGCCTCTCTAATGGCTTTGACATATTTGAGTGTCCACCACCAAAAACTGAAAATGAGGTGTGAATGTCAGGGGTGAAGGTTTGGGGCTGTGGGGGGAACCCCAGAGTCAGGTGGCAAAATGGTGCAATTCGCAAGGTGGCAGCAACTGGGAAGGGTTTATTTTGCAGATCTGGGGCAGGGCAAGCTCTTTGTTCTCTGTGGGGGCAGAAGCTCTCTATGCCCTGGCAGCCACACGGGAAGCCGGAATGT
>NW_010392348.1:16601-27614 GCF_000710305.1 Buceros rhinoceros silvestris | reverse complement strand
CAGGAATGTGGCCCAGCAGTACTCCAGCTGAGGAGGTCTGGAAAGGAGGGTGTAATATTCCCACTTCTTTGTCATTCCGGTGTCACAGGCCTACCTGGAGGCTGGCTGGGGACAAGGTTCTTGTGACCTTCAGGTTCGGGAGAAGAGAATGGTGTAAATCCAGTGTAACCCTTCTGTGAGAACTATACTCAGAGAGCCCAGTGAGGCAGCAGGGATGCTGTGGAAGGAGCGGGTGTACCCTGCTCCCTTGGCCCATGGCTCATCCATGTAGTCTTAGGCACCTAACCGTATTGTGGCCCCTAAAGTGGCAAAGGGGTTGGCTCTGGCCCTCTCTTGGCAGCTCACTGCTAGGGCACAACTTGGCAGTGAAGTGCCACTGAGGCTGACTGCTGATTGCACCCGGTTTCTGGAAATGGGTCCCGAAAAGGTCCTGTCAGCAACATGATCTGACTTCAGCCACGGCCAACCCCTTTCCTGTATAGTAACCAAATCACATACAGTGGTAGATCTCTGTGGTGATTTGCAAGCTCCCCATCACTGGCAGCTCAGGGACATTTTCCAGTACATACAGCTTGTTTGCTTTCAGGAACCCCAGAAGGATTTCCTTCCCATAGCTGTGCTCATGTCCCCTTTTTGGCTCTGCAGGATTTTAGCATCTGCAGCTTGATGGTGCAGGAATTTCCACAGCTGAATTTTCTTGTGGTATGAAAAAGGATCTTCTTCTGCATGTTTCTGAGCTGGGGCCCAAGGTTACAGCAGCAGCCCTGGCAGAGCTGAGTGCTCTGCTGCACACATAGTAGAAAGCCATGCTAGTCCAAACTGGAGAGAATGAAGCACGATCATCAGGAAAAAAGAAG
This sequence comes from Buceros rhinoceros silvestris, assembly GCF_000710305.1. Lineage (NCBI taxonomy): Eukaryota > Metazoa > Chordata > Aves > Bucerotiformes > Bucerotidae > Buceros > Buceros rhinoceros. The sequence continues at coordinate 26,757 of NW_010392348.1, read as the reverse complement.
TACTCGCCCAAGGTCAGAGAAGCAGATGTGGCAGATCCAGGAATTAAGACTCCAGATACTCTCTGTGGCTAGGCTGTCTTTGGGAGATTGGTGGTATGAAGGTTATTTTCTTCTGTTCTTTTCCATTGAATTATGCAGATGTAGTGTTAGTAAATGATGCTGAGAAATACCTGCACTCACAGCCCAGGCTAGTGGACAGCAGGAGAACTGTGGATGTTCAGCCTGTGTGTTGAAGGTCTCCTTAGAGGCCGTTACTGTTAGAAAATTGGTGGCATTTGACAGGTTAAGTCTGCGTTTTCATAGTGTAAAGGAAGTAAAATGCGACTTTTCTTACAGCTTTTGCAGATGTTTTACCGACAACAGGAAGAAATACGTAGACTACGTGAGCTGGTAAACCAGAGAGATGTCCAGATTAAACAGCTGGAACTGGAGCTCAGAAACATCTGCATGGACACAGACAATTACTAATGGTGCTGGCCTGCAGCTATTAGCACCCCTGGCAACTAGAGCAGACTCCAGTTCCTGCGGATAACTCCTCTGAGGGTTTTTGCCAGGGGGAAAATTGATGCTTCAGGCAGCGTTGGACTTCCCAGGCTTGTGGTGGTCACATTTCCCAGACAGTTATTAATGGACTTGCTGTGCTTCTTCAGGCTCACCTTGCTTGCCCGCTCACTCATGTCAGATGCTCATGCAATTAACGAGAGACTTTGGAAAATCTTGCTCTCTTGGCCCTGGAGAAGCCACCTGTTAAGTTCTAGGAACAATCTGTTCTGCTGTCCTCCACATGACATGAGGATGGGAGACGGAAGGCAGCTGCCAGCTTCTTTTCTCACAGGTGGATCCAGCAGTGCAGCTCCTGTGGTTGCTGTTCTCCCGTCCTGGGAGAGCACTGTGTAGCTGAGCTTCAGAGGCACCTCTAGCTCCAAAGTGCATCCCTCTTCCCTCACGGCTCAGCCCTGCTGCTGAGCAGCTAGGCAAAGCTGTGGCTACCCTGACCTGGTGCTGGGGATAGTCCTGCTCTGAGTGGGCAGCTGCACTGGGGCGGCCAAGGGCCAACACTTTTGTGATAGGTAAAGGAGAGTTGGTATTTGGAGGTCCTGCTTTAAAGGGGCAGTGGTGTGGTCTGGCTCTCACCAGAGAAGCTGCAGGTACAGCAGGGATCTCTGGGTCTTTCTAGTCAGTGGCCTTTCTAGCCTTCTGCCAAAGACAAATCACAGTCAAATGGGGGCCATGGTCCTGCAGTGCTCATCAGTCAAAATGAGGGCAAAATTTCACCTTAGAGAGTGCAGTCTTGGCAGCTGGGGTGGGGTGCCAAGAGGGACTAAAAAGATAAGTAAGGGTAAGTTAGACCCTCAACCCACTGCAGCCTTTCAGCAATGGTGCTACAAGTGTGCTGTCAACCACAGGAGCACTATAGGACCATGGCTGGTCATGATGAGCCCTCTCTGGTTGCTGGAGTATTGTTTGTCCTTGCGCCTGCAGCTGTTTAGCTCCCTGATTCCTTAGCTTCCAGGTGCCAGGACCTTGTCCTGTACCTGCAGCCACCTACAGCTGCAGGCTCCCTCGTCCCAGATGTGTTGCTCAGCATCCTGCATCCTCTAGGACTGCTCTGTCTCCTCAGGCTCTGCAGCCGCACTCATCTGTGCTCTTCAGCACCAGCTCTCTTAACTTGCTGCCTTTGCTGGGCCTTTGCTTAGGGCATGAGCAGCTGCAGGATGCAGGTTCCATCCTTCCTTTCAGGGCTGGCACCTGTGACCAGCTTTATGCAGTCTGCCCACGACATGCAGAGCTGGGCCGGTGGGGTTACTGAGGGAGCGCACAGACCTTCCTGCTTTTTTGGTGACTGGACTTCTCCTCTCCTTTGTTCCTGCAGTGCAGCGAAAGAGACCACAACACTCTCAGTTGCCCTGGCCTGGGGTCTGAGCACTGCAGCAGCACTGGAGGGGGAATGTTTTTCCTTGCTCCAAATGCAGAGCTTATGAAGATGTCTTAAACACCAAGCAGAGCAAGCAACTGCTGTTTAACCTGTAACTGTGCACCTCTGCTGAGTCACATGTAAGAATGAATATTATACCGTGCTAGTTCTCTGAAGCCTGATGATTTCCCAAAATAAAAAAAACCCAACAAACAAAACACAAACCCCAAATCCTCTATAGTCAGAAATTCCCACAAACAGGACTCCTTAGAAAGGGGACTAAAGGCTGCTTACTGCCTGTGCTCATGAGAGATGCCCCTCTGGTTATCCCTGAAAGCAATAGCCATGGGCACTAAATACTCTTATATGAGAATCACACAAAGCCTTCATCATCCCTTTTGGTCTGCTCAAAGTCTTCACCCAGTTTTCAAAAAAATTTCATTCATTTCTAAATATCAACAACAGAAATGGGTGCTAAAAGTCACAAATACTGTTGTTTCTTCCTTCAGCATTAGACAAGGGGTGGTTGTTCATGTTCTTCATGTCCTTTAGCATCAGTCACTTATTGAACTCTAGACCTTTTGTAAAAAATAATATATTACTAACAGAGCTGTTGAAGCAAACTTTGGCTCGTTTCAGATCCTCTAGAATGGGCTATCCCGTGCCCTGGGAATGCTCTGCAGTATGCAGTAACACGCAAAAGCAGCCCGCCCCAGATACAGAGCTTTAATCCAAACACATGGATCTTTCGCCAGAAGTGGTCAGGCTTTCTCACCAAAGAGAAGAGCTATGTAAGAAATCAAGAAGCTCACAGTTTTTCAGCCATGTCAAACAAGCCTGACAGCTTCGATCGTCAAAGCCATTTTTACAGAGGGTAGCCCAGGGATGTCACACTTAGGTTTTCAAGCTGTCATTATCAGAAGGGTGAGTACTTGACACAGCCTCAGCAGTCCAGGGGATACAACACTTTCCTTGTCACCATATGTGTTTTACTTGCTGGATTTTTCTTTTGTTTGCTAATTTTTCATACAGAATAAATTATTTAAATTATTTCCAAGTGAAAGTAATTTTTTCTAGGGGACTTTTAAATCCTCTTGAGGACAGTTTGTTATCCTATGACTGACTAGCATAGAAAATGGTCAGCCACCATGGTTCTTATCTTAGGGTTGTGCTGATTTCAGCATTTCTGAAAAAGAAGTTGCTTTCATTTAGGCTTTGCTGGCAACATTTGATAAGGCAAGACTATTTAATCAAAACTCATTTTTCAGACAGTATGCCCATAAAAGCGTAGGCTGTGAAATGTATTTCAATTTGGAGCTTAAATGCAACTGTAAATCTTTCACACAGAGAAAAAAAGTGGATGAAATGGAGTTATGTGTTAGTGAACTGTGCCTAAGTAGACTGAAGTGATCATTTTATCAGTTTCTGAAACTCCTAACAGCTTTGTTAAAAACTATAAAACATGGGGATAAAAAACCAAATTTGTGCAATGAAAAGCAAATGTAACTGAATAATAAATATATTTAGAGTTCTACTTTTCGATACATGCGAGGCTGTTGGTTTCTTATTGTCATTGTGTTGTTGAAGCGACTAAAATTAAGCTGAATCAAGGTCAGAAAGGAGTATCTCCTGCTGTCTCCTTCGCTTGCATGAAGTTGCATGTGACCTTACATTAGTAGGCAGGTTGGTCACAGTGTTATGCACATGAGCCTGTCTTCTTACATCTTCCCCATCTGCCCTTGATGATACAAAGAGGTGGCCGTTTGAAACCATTCTGTGTCATGCTGCTGTGTATGTTGTCTTTAGTAAACCAGGCCCCCCTGGAGATGCATACTGTGTGGTGAGGTGTTTTCCAACCACACTGCCTCCCAGTCCTGGAGCTTCTTTTGTCCGATTAACTCTGGCTGGGCTCTTTTAGATATTCCTCATGAGTAGGTTTAATGTTTTGTTACCAGATTTACTTATCTGAAGACATTTGAAGTTAGACAGGACTATGATTTAGCAGAGTGAAGCGGCAAGCCCAGTACAAGCGCAATAGAACAGTTGCAACATCCAGTTGTATTGCAGTACAGGGGAAATTCCCACGTGGAGCTGGGCTGGTATGGAGCGCCGCTGGTGCTTAGGATTGGAGGAGTGGACAGATATGTATTGCCTCTCCCCCATCACATACCACATGATCATGGGGCACTCAGTGCTAAATCATTTGTAGGCGGCCTGATTCTGGGTCAGGATTTTCTGCATAGTAGAGCAGCTCCCTTGTGGCAATCTATTGAGAATCAGCCCTTGACACAAGGAGCCACTGGCACGAGGCCACCATCTGTGGGCTTACAGCTGAATGCCTCTAACTCGGAATCCTGCCTAGACAAGGCGATACTGCAGCACTGCCAGCACCTTGGTGGACTCATGAAACCTCAGGCCATCAAAGTAGAGATGCTCATGACCAAGGGGTGGACCTGACTGTGGACAGTCTTGCACAGGTCATCTGTGAATGCGAAACGTGCGCTGCAATTAAACAAACCGAACAGTTAAAACCTGGGTGGTATGGAGGGTGTTGGTTGAAGTGTAAGCATGGGGAGGGCTGGCAAATTGGCTACACCTCGCTTCCGCAAGCAGGCCAGGGTAAATGCCACGTGCTTACTATGGTGGAAGCCACTGTCAGGTGGCTGGAAACATATGCTGTGCCCTGTGCTACTGCCTGTAACACTATCCGGACCTTGAAAAGCAAATCTTGTGGTGACACGGTATTCCGCAGAGAACCGAGTTGGACAACAGGACTCATTTTGGAAACAACCTCATAGACACCTGGCCCAAAGAGCTTGGCAATGACTGGATGTTTCACATCCCCTGTCATGCACCAGCCTCTGGGAAAATTGAGTGTTCAAGGGACTGCTAAAGCCTACACTGAGAGCAATGGCGGGTGGGACCTTCAAACAGTGGCATACACACTTGGCAAAAGCCATCTGGTTAGTTAACACCAGAGGATCTGCCAACTGAGCTGGCCCTGGCCCTGCCCAATCAAAACTCCCACAAATGGTAGAAGGGGACAAAGTTCTGTAGTGCACATGGACGATATACCAGGGAAGGCAACCTGGGTCAGTTCTGCTTCAGGCAAAGGCAACCCCATCCCCGGGATTGCTTTTGCTCAAGGACCTGGGTGCACTTGGTAGATGATGCAGGAGGATGGGGCATTCCAATGTGTACCTTAAGAGAATTTAGTTTTGGGTGAGAACAGCCGGTGAATCAAATTCTGTGATATTAATTACTAAACACAAATGAATGAGGGATGGACTTTGCGATCGAGTGAGGGGCAGCAGTGATGGAACTTGAACTGGCTTCATCAACTGGCACCCAGCAATTTCCTCAGGTTGACATCTTCATCTGCAGACCATGAGCATGGTCTGCACCAGATCCACCAGCCTCAAGCTCTGGATGTGGTTTGCAACAACCTGATACCACCTCTCCTGCCCGGAGACTGTTGTGACAGATGGAGCCTGAAAATCGTGGCTTAAATGCACTCAACAGACCCGTTAGAGGGATGGTCTATAGACTGGGGGAATGAGATCTGTGCATATAGACACATATATGCACAGATACATATATACGTATATATAGAACAGGAAGAGTAGTGCATCTGGGCATGACATAGACGGTATAGAATAAGGGGTGGATAATGTCCTGGGTTCAGCTAGGCTAGGGTTAATATCCACAACCAGGATAGGCAGACTGAATCAGCCAATGGGATATTCGATGCCATACTGAAGTCACACCTAATAAATCTAAGGGTGGGTGGGGGCTTGCTGAAAGGGGCTCTAGGCTCTGGGAATGCTGTATCACTGACTTTATCATCACAATTAATAGTGTTTTCTCTTTCTGTGTTGTTAAGTAAACTCTCCTCATCTTAACCCATGGAGTTTTACCCTTTTTTCCACCCCCCCAGGAGGGGGGTGGGAGTGACTAGCTGCCTGGCACTTAGTTCCCAGCTGGGTTCAAAGTATTTCACTGGTCTTTATCTGCTCACCATCCTGGGTGTCCCCAATCACCAGGCAGAAACTCCGGGGCTGCAGCCAGCTCAAGCCTGTAGCTCTCTTCGAAGTTCGTTTTGTTGATTGCTCAGTTTTTATGCTTCGTCTTGGGCTGAGCCACATGCTGGTCTGGCGGGTTTCGGAAGACTTTCACATGTTTTGATTACTCAACTAATAACAGCAATTCAGACGAAACAAAGGCCACACTCAAGTCCAGTCTCTTTTCCGTTGAGGTAAGTTCAGCTTTCTTTACAGTAGCTGAGGTCGCTCCTTGAATTCTTCCCTGAGCATCATGAGTACGTCCCCTGTGCCAATCTCATCTGAGCCTCCTTCCACTGTAGGGATTTGCTGATCATTCACAGCTTTGGGCATCAAAATGTTTGTGGCTGCATCCAAGATGTAACTTTGTGTTGATAAAACATATTTTAGGCCAATGTTAGGAAAAATAAAGGTGGGCATTGCTGGAGAAAGTCTGTGCTGGGAACTTCGTGCACCCGTCATACAGTCAGGGCACTGTGATTTCCTGACTTCCCTGTCTCTCAAGGGCCATTGTGCTGGGGAGGTGGCTGTGTGAGCACTGCCCTGGGACCCATGTCCCTCCTCTGGTGCAGACGCAGGATCACTACTCTGAGCAAAGCCCAGGAGAAGGCAACAGTGGGCAGGTCAGTGTGGGAAGCAGAGGAAAATCTTCCACAATCTTTGTTGTCCAGGGCTTATGGTCACTGAACCACAGAGAGTGGAGCACAGCCCCACAGTATTACTTCCCTGCTGGATTTAGAGCCACAGAACATCCTGTCTTCACCCTCTACTTCAGGCCAGCTGAAACTGCAAAATAATCTCTACTCAAACCTTCACTGTAGTTGTTATTTCATTTCCCACCCCAAGGGCTTCTACCCTTGGTGTCAGTAAGGAACTGCGAGCAGACACGAGCATGGAGTCGATGCCTCCTTGTTTGCCCTGCAGAGAGAAGCAGCAGGACACTCTTGTTGTCCTGGGCTGGCCAGCCTCTGTCCCTCGCAGTGGGGTGGCTGCAAGCTGGGGGACTCACTAGAGAAAATCATTAGTGCCACGAATTGCCTCTTGGGCATGCTGCAGCACTGTTTTTGAGCAGGATCTCAGAGCCTGTGCTGGGGTCACTCCAGTCTGTCCATGGCTTGTGCATTGCAGCCCAGAACTGGTCTCCGCACTCCTCCACGTGAGGCCTCACCAGCACTGAGGAGATAGGGAGGGTGGCTGCTTGACCCACTGGCAAAGGTCTTTTAAATACAGCCCAGGATACTGTTGGCCGTTTTTGCAACGAGCCAGCATTGCTGGCTTAAGGTCAGCTTGTTGTCCAACACAACCCCAAAGAGCTTCTCAGCAAAGCTGCTTACCAGCTGCAGAGTCCCCAGCATGGGGCTACTTGTCCCTGAATGCGGGACTGTTGCCCTTGCTGAACTTCATCACGTTCCTCCTTGCCTAGTTTTTCATTTCTCCTATTGAGGTCCCTCTGAAGAGTGGCACGACTGTCTGTTGCACTCACCACTTCTCCCACTTCTTTGTGTTCTGCAAACTTGCTTTCTGTCCCATCCTGCAGGTCATTAAGGGGGAGGTTCAACAGCTTTGGATTTGTTTTGTAAACAGTTTTCAATTCCTCCTTCAGAAATCCAGGCTGACTGCTCCTGAACATCTGATTCTTCTTGCTTTTGGAAAAGCTCTCCAGGAGGATTTTCTCCACCATCTTCTGAAGGACTGTATGAGACTGACTGGCCTTAATTCATGCATCTTCCTTTTTGTGTGTTTTGAAGACTGAGGGCCAGATATCTGCATCCTTTCCCAGTCACTCCCAGCTTTCAGAGATCATTGAGGATGGCCTTGCAACGCCGTCAGCCTTCTTCTCCCTCAGTACACTTGGGTGCAACCCATGAACCAGCTTGCATAAGGAACTGAAAATACAGGTGCATAAACCTGTTTGGAATCAAACCTTACTTCCTACTGATATCCTCTACAGAACCCATCATCTTCATCTTCAAGCAATCTGGAAACCCTGATTTCTACGACAGTCTAGCACATTAGGTACATAAGGCTGAAGAGTTCCTACTCAACCTGACCATTGCAGGAAACTTTTTTTTTTTTTTGGTCAGTGGCTGTGCCCATGGATTCTTCTCTTCAATTTTCACAAAGATAATCCTACAAATTTTTTTCATGTGAATTTATCTGAGTCTTTAACAAAAAGAATACAGAAACTGTGGTATGTGAGGCAGCTTCTTTGGGAGTTTTGACTGAAATTGTGCTCAAGCACTATTTTCACGAACAAGGACAATGAGCAAAGATGCTTTGCCCCAGCTGGAGTCTGAAAAGTGGTGGAAGTAGTGGCATTTACTGAGAGCTGCGAGATAAGGAACTGATTTTACTTTCCATTGCTGCTGAAAGTACTTGAAAATAGATTCAAGGGGTGAGGGGTGCGGTGAGGGGAACTGTGAATGTGCTAGTGTTCCTAAGGCTTTGGCACACTCTGATCTGAGGTGTGTCACAAAGTTTTCTACAGTCATGAATTTTGACTGCCCAAAATTGCTTTTCATGGTAATTAAGTTGAAAGTACAGTCCTTCTAAGCCTACACACAGCTGTCCTTTAAGAAGGGAAGCACCCTAAGAAAGTGAGAGGCAGATGAGAATGCCTTTCATCTGAAGAGGGTGGTGAAGAGGGTGGTGAAAAGGGAAGTGAATCATAGCAGCTAATACCCAGGCACTGAGAGCGCTTTTGGCCCTGGCCCTAGTGGACAGAGGGATATCGCTGTTCTCAGGGAAAATTTGCAAGTCTCTAGGTGTGAGGAAGACAGGGTCAAGAAAAAAAAAAAACCCCAAAAAGAAAAAGTGAGCAAAGCCACCATGAAAATCAGACGCAGTCAGTGGAAGTGCCGGTAGTGCAGGGTGAAGAAAAACTGAGTTTCAGTTCTGCTGCTCACTGGAAAGGAGCAGACTTGTTGTTTCTTGCCTGGTTCGTCTTACAGTGATGGAACTGAGTATCTGAGATCCTTTCATAAAAAGAACATGCAAAGAAACACCTGACTCAAACATCATTGAAACACACCTGACTCAAACATTCCCATTGAATGCCAACAGCAGCAGACAGGTTTGGCTGTTTATTTTAGTTCAGGACCAGAAAGGAGCAGCTCAGTATCCCAGCTGTTGAGCCCGATATAATAGCCCCAGCTATTGAACGCTGTTGCTACGGAAGATACTCTATCACAGGGCAGTTGTAACCCTAGGCTCTTTTGTATGTGTGGAAGTGAGCTTTTTATCATATATCCCAACAGCAGGCACTGGGTTACTAGTTTTGGGAACATGTATCTCTCGGAGCAGTATCTTTTAGACGTTAGAACAGAAAAGGTTGGCTGCCACTCAGTTTCCTGGTAAAGATCGCTGTGTTTTTTTGTAGCCAGTAATTATAACAATCAAGCCCCCCCCAAAAAAAGAGACAATCGTATCTGTCTTTTCTGCCTCCTAGGTAGAAGGACTTACTGGACTCTGACCAGGCTGTGGGCAAGTTCTCTAATACACCGGGAACTTCTGGAGTTCGCAGAGTCTTGATTAAAACTTAACGATGTTCAACAAAGACTATGATTTGATGGTTTGAAGGCTCTAGAGTTGGAACTTGATTTACAGCTTTTGCTCTCCCCAGGTCTGTGTGACCCTCTTCAGAGTCTCTCTTCTTCCTTACAAAGGGGCACTTTTATTTCACTACAAGGAGAGGGTGCATTCCTGACAGGTGGTTTTGAGCAATCTCTGTTTAGGGGTGTTTTGGCTGAGTGTAACTCTTGCTGTGGTCTAAATACAGGCAAGCTCTGCAGCAGCTGATCCTTACCATCTGCTTGGACACGAGTGGTAAGTGTGGCGACATGGCTGTAGCATCACTGGCTCTGGGTGCCAATGGTCCTGGGTAAAGGCCAGCAATGGCCTTCCTGCCAGTGCATGCCCGGAGCATGATACAGCTTTAGGCCTGGCTGCGTGGCGTGGAAAGTGTGTGGGCACCTGGCACCTCTCCTGCTGCATGGACTGACCACCAGGTGAAAATGGTCATGCAGCGCAGGAAGAAGGTGGCTTTCCAGAACAAGTGAGTGGTGCTGCAGCATATGTGAGGCACAGGTGCTGCTGCCAGTCACCTCATGACTCTCTCTTCTCTGCCCCACTCCAGACACTCCCTCTTGAATCTCCCACTGGGCAAGCGGGCTGGCACCAT
>NW_010392348.1:16308-16526 GCF_000710305.1 Buceros rhinoceros silvestris | reverse complement strand
CCCTCTTGAATCTCCCACTGGTAACTAGTGCTGGCACCATCCTTGTGAGTAAGAGGTGGTGACTGGAGCCTCCAGAGAGGCTCCCTGAGCTGTGGCATACCCCTCATTTGTGCCATATGGAGGATGAGGGCATTTTGCTGGGAGTTGCACAGTCCACTTACCTGGTGCAAACCAAAGGCACCAGGTTGGAAGAGGTAGGAGGTCCTGCCTCCCTGGAC
>NW_010392348.1:8277-16170 GCF_000710305.1 Buceros rhinoceros silvestris | reverse complement strand
TGGAAGCGGTGTGGTGGGAAAAAGGGCAAGGAGAAGAGGTTAAGAAGAGGAAAGGAAAGGAGGAGAAGAATTAAATGGATCAGGAAAAGGGGTGGGCATACATGGATTCCCCTTCCAGGTAAAGGGGATATTGCTTTCATTGCAGCAGGCCTTTGCTGCCCCCAGCATCACTGGGGCAGTGTGGTCGTTAGAGGAGGAGTGGTGTTTCACAGACTCCCCTTCTTTTCAGGCTTGCTGGTGGGACTGGTCATTGACCTGACATTGCCTGTAACACTTCAGGATGCCAGTCTGTAAGTTTGTGCACCCTTAAGCCCTGCACATTGTCCACCACCTGATGGTGGAAGAGCTGTTTAGGAAGCAGAGCTCCTTTATCCCCTGGCCCCATCGGAGATCCTGCACCACTTTGTGCAGGAAAACTCTCTACTATCTGGGGGCTACCCCGACCTCAATGCCCGCGGGCTCCTGGCTAGCCTCTGTCCTGGGGTCAGAGCTGGGTTGGCATATCTGCTGAGTCAGAGAACTTTGCCCTGCATGGCTCCTCAGAGTAAAGCAGGCTGAGGTGAGGCTGCATGACAGCCACAGTGGCACCTGTCACGCCATCCTGCGTTTTGCTTTTCTTAGGGGACAAGGAGAACTTCTTGGAGGCTGTCATGTTTCTCAGGCTCCCCTTGGCAGCTAAGGGAAGAATCGTGGAGGTGTCCAAAGCAAAGCTTGCAGTGTGAAATCCTCTGCATGTGTTGGTCCAGAGGGGACTCATACCGTCTGTTTGCAAGATGGACACTGCAACTGCCACTCATCTTCAGTGGCAGGTTCCTCCAGCATTTCAGCTCTTCCACACTGTATACCTTACTCTTCTGGGCTGTTCTTTTGCAAACAGAAGTCTGGAACCTGGGAGAGAACAAAAGTTAGTTTCAGACGCTTGTGCTCTTTTCTAAATCTCTGTTCTAATGCTTTGCTCAAGGTGAGGATGAGGATTGGTGTCTTTGAGGGGCCATTTTATTTTGTGAAATTGGGCCCTTGAGATTTTTCTGTCTCATTTCCTTTGTCTAGTGTTCTGTCTGTGGGTGGTTATTTCTAATTTAGTCTGTAGCTGGTCTGTGGTTATATAATCCATGCTCAGGCCCAAAAACATAGACCCTGGAATTAAACACTTGTATAAAATAAACCTTCCCTTCCAGTTCAGTGATTTGTACAGTTGTTTTAAAAACGCTGAGAGTCGGGGAGTCAATTCCTTCCAGAGAATTCATGTTTCACTCTTGAAATGGTGGCAGATCCTCACTTACAGCTCTTGTAGCTATCGGTGCCTTCAGCTGAAATCGAGTGCAAAACCCCCCAATCCAACACCGCATTGATTTGCTCACCTCTCTTTCTTTATGTGCTTGACTTCTTTGTGCACAGACCTTAAGGGTCTTCTCGTTACTGTAAGGTTGTTTAATTAGGGAAAAGACCCCAAACACTCAGTAAACACTGACAGGATTTCCATCCTGCAGCCGTGGTTTTGCTGCAGTAAGTGCAACATTACCTCCGTCCAGAAGGGGGAACTCTTGTTTCACGAATGGCAAGTACAAGAGCCTGGAAAACATTCTGACATCCTTGGCAAAGATGAAAATGGGCTTATCTAATGATAATAAAAGATGAGGTGTGAAAACTGAGCTATTTAGAGAATTTAACAAAAACCCAAAAGATCAGGGCATACAAAGTCCATCTTTGCTTTTAGTGTATTCCTATTTTGGTGATTTATATAAAAAACCACAAAGGTTTAAACTAAACAGTTTATCATAGAACAGGGACACCTGAGATCCTGCTTGTTTTCCGGCTTGTGAAATGTATTTTGTTAGTTAGGTTACTTTGGTAACATACCTGGGTTTAATTAGATTTTCTATTAAATGCTAAGCCTTTCTGCAGAACAATAAATACCCTCTTAAAAACGAATCCTTTCATTTGCAGCTTTGTGCTGTAAGCCGTTGCCAGAAATCAGAAAGGAAGGCTGTTTTCCTTTCCACAAGGTTTTCTTCAAGTGAACACTACGGCACTTAGAACTTGGGTGTTATAAATGCCTCAGTTTCTTTAAGAATAACTTATTGGGCGTTATTTGGGTTTTCTTACTGTGTTATTTAGTTCTTAAAAGTGTATGTTGGGAGAATTTAACAGCCAGTGCTCTTGCAGCTAATGTTTGACTTTGGAGAAAGGACTCCTTTTTTACATCTGCTCAGTGATAATGGTATGTTTCCATCTTTAGCTGTGTTGGTTTTTGCCTGTATGCTCAACATTAAATGAAGTATTTGTATCCTGACATATTTTTCATGTTCCTGTCATCATGCATAAAATCATGCAAATGACTGCCAACTAACAAATGAAGGCACAGCATGAAGCCACTGAACTACTATCAAATTGTGTGGAGCTGGGAACTGGGTATGTAGTCTGGGGCTGAGAATAGGAATATAGCTGAGGAGGCTATATTAGCTGTTTTCAGGAAAACATGTCACAGGTATTGTCTCCCTAGCACTACTGCGCACCAGAAAGCAAGCCATGTTAACTAAGATGCTAGCTAGCATCTGTGATTAGATTTGAATAAAGATCTGAGGGCTACCACAGACTTCTAATTAATGATTTGTCAGTCAATCCATGCCATTACTCTCATTGCTGCTGCTAAACAGCGAGGTAATTTATTCAGACCAGTAAAACCAGTGTAGTGGCTTTGTCTGTAGTCCTGATATGTGCTGCCTAATGCTGGCAGCTGTTTTGTGTGGCTTCCTCTGCTTTCTCACGCTGCTGTCACCTTGCTGACAAAAAGCAAAACTGGTGAAACATTTTTAAGGGTGGAGATGATGTGATACAATGACTTTTGGTTGCCACCAATAAGCTAAATGCATTTCTCGGCTAACTCCAGACAAAACCAGCAGGATGGACTTTCAGATGCTGTATGTCAACACTGCAATTTCCCATAGAGCTATACTGGTTTTTACAGTTTCTGGCTGGGGAGAAATAAACTTGGCCACTTGTAATAAGGTTTTTTTCACTCTTTCTGTGTTTTCTGAGTAATAATATCTACTTTGCATAGGTTTTGTCTTTTGTTCATCCTCCTCTTCATCAGTCTTCGTATATTCCCACTAATTTTAAAATTCTCCCTGGGAATACTGACACAGTGATGAGACAGCTACCAGTGATTTGCCCTATGAATCATCAAAAAAAAAAAAAAAAAAAAAAAAAATTCCAGCCCTCAAATTTTAAAGTTTAGACAAGACAGCTACCAGTGATTTGCCCTATGAATCAAAAAAAAAAAAAAAAAAAAAAAAAAAAATTAAAATTCCAGCTCTCAAATCTTAATGGTTGACAATCATATTTCAAACAGAAAGAATACAGCTTAATTTGCACTTAAGATGGCAAGACATTTCCCTGACAGTTTAGCGTAGCTCATCTTTTGTCAATAAGCTAAGCAGATAGGACTCCAGATGATACCTTGAGGCTATATTACAACATTTCTCCATCCATTACTTGTATTTGAATTTACAGCTGTAATTTGCCATGATGTGAAATGATTTATAAGTGATCTGTATAAAAGATTTTTGCTATACAAGCAAATAAATGTATTTCAGACTTTCAATATCAAGCACATGTGTTCTGGAACTCACTGAGGAGAGTAAGTGCAGTGAACTCCAATGTCTCTTCCTTACCGGCTTTTTGGATTCCAGTTATGTATAGAGCAGAGATGAAAGGTACTCAAGGGGTCACCAATCCAACCCTCTGCCTGAGGCAGGGTTAACTGCACCCATGCCATTCCTGTTTCTCTACTCTACTAAAAACCTCCAGTGATGGAGACATGTGTCCTCCTCAGGCAATCTGTGCCAATGCTTTTCCATCTTCACCCTCAGCAGGGTTTACGCTAATGTCTTACCTGGCTTTTACTTTCTGTGTCCTAAGGTCGTTACCTTTTTCCTATTTTGTGGAACTGTAGAACAATAGCTCTTTGCCTTGCCAAAGACCACTAAGTCCCTCCTTTGTAGGTGAAACGATCCTCAGTTTATTCTCTTCCTCCTCACTGGGTTCACTCACTGATCCTCTGGGTCCTTTTAAATTGGTCTATAAAAATCTTGTGAGGCAACACTGTACACAGACTTCCAGAGGACAAAGGTGCATTCACAGATTATCTAGGCTGTAGCCCTGCATCTGAATGCCTGTATGATGCTTGCTTTTCCATGGAAATACATTCAAAATCATGCTCAATACATTCACTGTAATCCTGACCTCCCTTCCTGTAGAGATGGTATGTGCTTTCCTCCTCATATTTTTCAGATGATGATTTCTGCTTATGTGTAGTATTTCACATACTACACATACACTTACATACTTTCACTTACATACTTGTAAAACTATTTTCTAAATATCTTGAAATTAAAATTTTCCTGAGGAGATATGAATGGGAAGTTAAACTTCATCCGTGTGTCATCAGGAGTTAGTAGGTGAAATGTTTTTCCTGAAGGTTACAGTGCTATACTGAGTAACAGTCGCTAGGAATCTAGCTTTCTTTATCAGTGGAAATCAATGAACAGTTGTCCAGTCATTTTTGCTCAAACATCCTCAACAACATTGTTCATGGAGTTGGGTAAATATCTACCTGGCTTAAACTTCAGTTTCATTCACTCATCTTACACTTCTTTATAAAAGGACTGGATGTCTTGATATCTCGTTCCCTGGTAAAGAGTACGAGACTGAGCACTCTTGATCATTAGATTAAGGGTACCATAGAATGGGATCTTTTCCTCATAACGAGCCCTCTTTCTCGAATTTTTGGTGTAGGCAGAAAGTCTTATATTTTCCTGTTTTACTGAACTACACATAGTTGCATTTAGACAGAGTATAAATGTATTGAGTATAAATGTATTGAGTATAAACTGCAAATATGCAAAAATGGAGAAAAAATCAGAAAGTGCTGTCAGGAAGTGAGGGTAGGAAAGAGCAAAATGGAGGTAAGTCTTCCTTTTCAGTTCCAAAATACTGACACCCAAAGGACACTACCACAAAAAGGCTGTGGTGAATTCTTTGTCCTGTGATGCTCTCAGATTATGACAGGGTGCTTATTGGATAATATTTTAGCTAAATGTGAGTCACTGGGCCCATTGTGAAAGCACATGGCTGAGCTTTTCTGGACTGGGTCATGAAAGAGATTAGATCAGACAATTTAACAGTCCCTTCGGCCTCAAAATCATTGAACGAGCAAAAGATCAGCGAGAATACAGATTGTGAACAATGCCAAGGGCAAGTAATGCGGAAGGGAGGCTAAAAAGGAGCATAGAAGATGGGGCAAATTCAGTACTAGCAGGCAACATGTCTTCTAAAAGGAAGAATGAATAACAAAGTAAAGGTTCAACTCCATCTGCTGGAGTCAGATGAAAGATTGCTGCATATTTAAAAACTCCATGAGCTGGGCTCTTAAAGTGTCCGTAACCCTTCACCAATAAATGCCTACACACGCAGACATACATATGTACGTAACTGGAGTGAGGTGGGGTTTTTTTTTGTTTTACACAATTTTGAAGGTTTATCTGGCAGACCTTGAAAACGGAGTTGTCTGCAGCCCATGAGAGAAAGACGTTGCAATGCTTAGCACAGTACCAAGTGTGGTGATAATGGTTGGCTATTTTCTGTGCATTTGTGGCTTTCTTAAAGTTTAAACTAAGAAGCAGCTCTTTTTTTAAAAAAAGTAATCAGTGATCTCTTCATATGAGAGAGAAAAAGCCAGATCTTAGGTCTGGGGACAGAGAAAACAGCAGATGTGTACCCCATCACAAAGAGAATATCTACGCTTTGTGTTGAGTGTGAGAGGCCTTTCGCTTGCCTGCTGCTTGTTAAAGTGCAGAACCTTCCTTTCTATTACCATGGGACAGAGTATTTCAACTGAGCTGTCAGATGAAAGCGTAAATATCTCTTCCAAAAATGAGAAAACCGGACATCTTTGATAGAGCTTGATTTTACTTCTGACCTTTGAATAGGGGATGTGGAAGAAAGGAAGAGAAGGGAATGATTTTGGTGGCAATACTTCTCTGTTAAACACAGTCAATGTTCTGGGTCAAAAAGAGCATTCATCAATATCACAACATTGCTCAGTGGAGCAGCTGTGGTGATACAGCATATGCAGGTTACAAACCATTGCCACATATTAGCCGTCTGGGGATGATTGGAAATGCCTGCCATTATCTGCCCGGGACAGCAATTTGTAGGGGCTACAGTGCTTTATGATGGATTAGCTCTGCAGCTGAAGGTGCCATGACCCATTTCTCTACATCTTCTTTGGACTAACATTGCAAAGCAGAGGCTTTTATTGTTGTAGTTTCGGGGACAGAAATCTAATTTGTAATGATGCTGTAGGACAGCAGGGAGGAAATGCTTAAATAACCACTATGCCTGTGAACTAAGCAAACATTTCAGTTCAGTGCTTGGCTTCCACAATGCTTACCTGCTTTGGGGTATTCTTCATTCAAGAATTGTGTATATACTTCCACATACTTAGGAGCTGAGCCGTTAATACAGCCTGGGACTTGTTTGTTAGAGTGCTTCTTCAAGGGTTGGTAACCTGTCCTCTCACTTCCACCTGCCCACCTCCAACTGTCTCTCTATGCTCCTGCTGACCACAACTGCCATCAGTCTTGTGCTATTCTGATAGTCCCTGGCAGCTCAGCTCCTTGCAATTCTTGCCTCAGGGAAGGCAGAGCCACTGAGTCTGTGGTACCACTCTATGTGACACTGTCTTGAATTCTCCTGTAAGGAATATTAGTCCTCCATTATCTTTTCCCTTCATGAGATCCTTTCTGAGGGATCTCTCTGCCCCTCTGATGGCTGCAGGGCTGTAATGAGGTATTGTCATGTTGTTTTTTGTCATATCCTCTGTGTTCTCTTACCTTCTCCTCGTTCTGCCTCAGTCCCTTAGGTATTGTCATGTTGTTTTTTGTCATATCCTCTGTATTCTCTTACCTTCTTCTCGTTCTGCCTCAGTCCCTTAGGATGTAGAATGGGTAGGAACAGTTCTGCTGTGACAAAATTCAAGGATTTGTCACCTTTCTCTTAACACTCCACAGAGAAATACAGATGCTTGCTTGGGTGACTAATCTATACAACTGTATGCATATAGTCACATGTGCGTATACTCTCATGCATTCGTGTGTGCACTGGCAGTAACATGCACTACTGCTGATGCACATGCAAGTGTTTTGTCAGTAGACTGCTCTCAGTGTGGTGCTGAGTCTGTTTACACTGCTTCTGAAAAGGCAGCAGCAGGAAGTTCCGTACATATTTTTTCTTTAAAAAGAGCCTGGATGGTGTGCATTTTTATTTACGTTTTTAAAGCAGAACGGCATCTGGCTGTTGTGGATCCAAGCTGCGCTTTCCTCCTCACCACTGCTCTGATCTCTCTCCAGGCCGCTTTTCCCCACAGTGTCAAGGGAAATATAATAACACATTTATTATATTGACTCCCCAGACTACTGCCGACTGTTGGTTGATCTTTCAATTTCTCAGCTCGAGCAAAGATCTACAGCAGACCCTTTGGTTAAAAATCTCTCAGGTTGGCTTAACTGCGTGTCACAAATCACATTTCAGCAATCTGAAGTACAGAACAAAGGGTTCCTACAATTCTGTCCTTTCTTTGGGTCAGGTGAGTGAGTTTTTAGCACAGAAGTGCAGAACATTGGTGAGGGAAAGGTGGATGCTTTCTTGGTATCAGAAACTCCTTCTAAGTCCTGTATCTTCTGGCAGGCGGGTTTTGTCCTTGTCCCAACAATCAAAGAAAAGACACTTTCTACTTTCTGGGATCCCTCTTTAACTCCTTTCATTGGAATTTGAAACTGAAACTGAACAGCAGTTAGTGTGCATTACCTTCCACTAGAGAAAGACAACTTC
>NW_010392348.1:4743-8142 GCF_000710305.1 Buceros rhinoceros silvestris | reverse complement strand
CCTTCATCGTCGCCTGCTGAAATTACCATCAGTAGCTGCAAGTCTCCAGCTCTTACTGATTTCCTTTGCAGTGATGGATATCTAGTCCTACGCAAAAATTGCAGCAACAGCAACAGGTCAAGGGTTATTTTGATGGAGACAGGTCTGACATGAATACAGGGGACCTGCTGTCTAGATGACTCTCTAAGAGACCGTACAACATTATTTCCCATTAGACACAGAAAACACTCTTAACCTGCAAACTCCCTGTGACCAGAGGATAGATCTTGTGCATACTTATTCTTTGAAAAGTGGAAGCGTGATCTACTCTTGCAATGATATTTATATATCCTTATTCATTTATAACCTTGCAGTACCCTTTCACAGGCACTTTGAGAGGCTGACAGTCAAAAGACAATTATAAATCATCTGGTTGAAGACATACGCTAGCCAAATGCATACCTGTTTTTTGCTCCTGAGTGCTTCGCAAATGATGGGAGTTTTGAGGTTGGGATGGGTAGATACCAGGGATGTATAAGACATCTCAGACATATTATGTACGGGCTGGGAGATGAATGTTCTTGTCATGCAAAGGGATGAGTCAGAGAGGAAGTACAAGCAGACAGGATATATGAGAAGACATGTCATGAAAAGAGGTGGATCTAGCTGCAACCTGCCTTGGTGGACACCGCCCCGTGGAAACATGCTATGTGTGTAACTCAGTGGCAAGAACACACAAAGAGATGGAGTTAGCACAGTACTAGGGAATAGCAATCCTTCTGTGGCTTTTTCTTCTTGCTGGAAGAGTTTGTGCCTGGAGAAGGACTGTTTTACCATCTTCTGGTGCTCTCTCTACCATAGTTTCGGATGCATGTAGTGGAGAATGGCATGATTGAAAGAAACACAACAACTAGAAGTAAACTTCAGTGAAACTATGTGTGCAGAGGACTGAAGGTGTGTCAACTTCCCTTGTTTTAGGTAGTCACCAAGAAACTTATCTCCTTTGGTGACAAATGGGAGAGTGGAACACATCATTCTATGTTATTCATAGGTTTGTTATTACTTTTCTGTTTGTTATACTTAATAATTAGCCACTTGCCACTGAAGGCTGGAAAGTCTCAGAGAACATCTTTTACAAAGAGGTTCAAATGGACCACCAAAGCAATTTTCTTCCTGAAGTTGTATCAGAAAAATGCAAAACAGCTTACCTATTGGGGTTTTAATTTAAAGCTTGCCACACAAGATAATAGTGGACTGTTAGAGCAGCTCTGGAAGAGGGACCACATATGGCACAGTGATCAGAGCAAGCTTGTGAAAATGCAGGTGGAAGGCAGATAAACTGGTGAGAGAAGAGGGAAAGAACAGTCTTGACAGCAAAAAGAAAAAATATGCTAAAAACACTCCTTTAAAAACCACAGAATTCCCAACAGATCTACAGACAAAGTGTCAAGGGATGAGGTCTGAGTGCACTGTCATCCCTCATCGCTGCACTGAGATGATGACATATAGGCTTGAACAGCAAATCCAAGCTGTTTGCCAGAGCAGGCGATAGTGCTTGTGACTGCAAGTGAGTGGATGAGGTGTGTAGGGTAATCGTCAGGCTCAGAACATTTAAAAAAGCAAGGGGCTATTCAATATATTGGTGCCCAGAAAATTGACTATATGTTTCTTACAGAAATCTTAACCTTTTACCTGTGGGGAGAGATCTTACAGGCCTCTGTTGTGGGTTTTGTTCTGGAGCACTGGCAGGATGTTTGCTAGGGAGGAATGATAGTAAATTAGCCGGCGGGATCTTGCCATACCACTCTCTACTCTGCTGTCCCAATGGATGTACGACTTTGTGCCAGCCTCTGGGATGGGGTTTCATCCCATTTAGCTGTAGGTACCTGGTGTGCATTCACTGAGCTCCTGGCCAAAGACACACCAGCTATGGAGTCAGTGGAGGAGCAGCCTGCTTCCAAAGAGGGAGGTTTTTATCTTTGGTGGGAAAGGTTGGTTTCTCAAAATGGTGAAGTCTGTGCATGGTGCAGGGATCCTGAATACAGTGTCACAGTGATCCTAATGGATTCATCAAAGGTGTTGTTTAGATTGATCAGTCTCAGAGTTAATTCATCCCAGAGGCTCACAACTGGAGAAGTTTTCTTTCCTTACGTCAAAGGATATTATTGATACTAGTGTTATGCAGGACAAAGATGCTGTTGGTGTTCAGATATCACAGTAAGGCACTGTAGGTACTGCAGATTTGCAGAAACCCATGAAAGGACATATGCAGCGTTAATTGGCATTTGTTACTTCTTTAGAGCACCTTCTGGGGCATTCATTCCTGTGGCCTCATTTCAGCTGCATGGCAGGTATTAATCATTAGTGCTTCTTTGCCTGCTATATAAGTTTTTTTTCTTCACATTTTGAAATGACCTAATTTAGTGTCCTAGGGATGCCTCTGGAGAAGTTCTGACAGTTCATGCTCAAGCTGCTTAAGATGTGACCCTCAGCTCTCAGCAGTAGTTGCCGAGGCAGGAGGACAGGCAGTGTGTCTTCCACCTGCTTCCCAGGGTCAGAGACAGGTAGATCATTGTAAATTGACACAAAATGACAATGATCCCAGCCTAAACAGAGCAGACCTCATACATAAGCAGACTAAGGCCTTTTTTTTGGGTTTTGAACTATATTTGATTGTACGTCCTTTTCATATCCTTCCAAAGATCAAAAAAGGTTGACCACATTTTCTTTTCCTTTCTCCAGGAAGGATAGCTCCATATATTTTCCTGCTTCCAGCTATATGGTTTGTTTCTCCTTGGGCCCAGACATGGGTGCAGTCTGAAGTAAGTTAGGAAGAGGTGGCTGAGATGTGCCTGAGCAGGGATAAGTTAGGTAACAGTCACCCTCTTGTCTCCTCTCCAGACTCAGGAAAGTTTTCCAACAAGGTACTCAGTATTGTGATTCAGGGGAGCAGGAGATTTATGGACCTCCCTTCAAAAAATCAAATGTGAGCAGTAATGAAGACTGACTATTGCTATTTTTATCATTGCATTATCCTCAGAACTCAAAAATCAAGCCTTCTGCTGAGCAGTTCCCTCTTTTTCTACCTCCCATTTAACTGGAGCAAAGACAAAATACATCACTTAACATTTTGTACTTGTTGATTAACAGCTGCATTTGAAAGCAGCTGTGGGATATCATTACAGTAGAGTCAAGGTACCTGAGACCTCCCATTGAGCTCTTAGGATCATGCAATAAAATATTCTATAGTTGGAATTACAACATTAAATGATTTCAGTTTTGTTTCTGCAGCTATCTATTTAAAAACAGAAGTAATAAATATGTGCTTACTGTGCCTACCTAAATAACATATCTTGCAACAAAGATTCAGGGACCAATATACACAGAAATTCATTTTATATGGGTTTTATTGCCAGCCCC
>NW_010392348.1:0-4572 GCF_000710305.1 Buceros rhinoceros silvestris | reverse complement strand
CAAATGATTACATAAAGTTGAAACTCTTCAATATTTCAGCCATGGAGATGAATTTATCAGTGCATCAGTGTGTCACTTGATAACACCATAAAACTGTACAAGCATAACCATATACCTCGCAAGCTAGTATGTAAGTGTGCAAGGACACAGGTCATTTTCTTCAGTGCAAAGACTATAAAAATGGTCTATCTAAGGGAGAAAGCTATTCTTTCTTCGCTGGTAGTCAAAACCAGAGGTGTAGAGGAAAATAGCAACAGGGCAAATATGCATGAATCTTCCCCCAGCGTCCAATTATTTTCAGCTTGGGAACTCCATTGTTTCGAACTGGGACCAGTTTGCTCTTACAGTTTACTAAATATTCCACAAAGTGGACGCAGGAGAGCAGTGGGTGGTAAGCTAGTGGAAAGGCTTTAAGCCTGTCCTGCTGTGAAGGCAATACTTTAACAAATCATTCAACCAGATACCGCAATGGTGAGAGAATTTAGAAAACTTGGCTACTTTAACAAATCATTCAACCAGATACCGCAATGGTGAGAGAATTTAGAAAACTTGGCTACTTTAACAAATCATTCAACCAGATACCGCAATGGTGAGAGAATTTAGAAAACTTGGCTACTTTAACAAATCATTCAACCAGATACCGCAATGGTGAGAGAATTTAGAAAACTTGGCTACTTTAACAAATCATTCAACCAGATACCGCAATGGTGAGAAAACCTGGCTACGTATGTAGTTTTATTGTTAACATGTTCTGTAATGAAAGGTGATTACTGGGTAAAATAGTTAAAATATAGTTTGCAAAGGCTAAAATGGCTGAGCATGGATATCTAAGCATCTTTCTATGTAGCTGGATGAGTGCTACAAATGCCTGTATGTACTCTAATCTGTGAGCCACTCCCTCCATTTCTAAAGTGTTTACTCCAAGAACCCCTTCAGCAAGTTCAAATAAAGCATCTAGTAAAGTGGTAGCTGCCGAGAAGTGCCTTGGGAGAAGGGTGTTATAAACGCTGACAATAGACAGGCTCAATATATTGTTTGAGAAAGGTGTAGGTAGTGGCCTCATTCATCATTGTGACAGCAGTACTGACAGCTCTCTTCAGTTCTTCATCTGTGAAATGATGGATCAGCAGTAAGTGCTGGCTGGCAGGAGACGCTTGAAATACCCAGAGCTTTCAAAGTCTGCCTGCTCTGTCATGCTTTATCAGTGCTGCGTAATGGACAAACACAAGCAATGTGTTGAATCATAGGCTTGAGCCTTGAGATCCGGACCAGAGATAATTTGCCTGAATCTACGCAACTTTTTCCTTTGCAGATGCATGCTATAGCAAAGCCTGTGGTAAAAGTAGGGAAGGTGAGACCCCTTCAGGACCTGGCCACTCAGAGCTCTTCCAAGTTAATACACATATAGGCATGAAGAGGAATTACCTAGGACAGAGGGGAAGGCCAGACTTCTTTGTGATTTTATTTTGGAATACAATTGGCCTAGATGCTGCTGATGACCAGAAATTATTTTAAAGCTATAAATCAGCCTATGAGCTCTATATTCAGAGGTAAACTAATGCTGACATAAATCTAACGGCTTGTGTAGCTCAAAGAGCAAGTGAAGATACAGTGCCATGACAACAGCAGATATATTCAGAGAGGATGTGAAATAGACGTTAAAATTTAGCAAAGAAAAGTTGAATAAAAATAGTATGTGCAGAACATGACTCAAATGCTCCCTGACAGCACCATGAGACTTGACTTTTTCTTCTTCATTGCTGTCAAACTGATAGGAGACTAGTTAAGGCAGAGCAGAAGCAGCATCTAAGGCTGTGTTTTAGTTAAGGGCCGATGTCAGTGCTTTCATTATAAAACTTGTTCCTCCAGAGAATATAGTACTGCAAACAAACAAACAAACAAAACCAAAAAAACCAAAACCAAAAAACCAGTAAAACCCTCATTCACTCTGGCCTGAAAGGTACTGCAAGACAGTTTGGTCTAGCAGCATAAACAGGGAAGTGAAGCAGCCCAACCAAAAGTCTGTGAAGTCAAGAGCAAAGCTTTGGTTTGCTGTCTGATCAGGCCTCGTGTAAGCTGAGTGGCTGTGAGATGAATTAGCAATGCTGAATTTCCAGTGTCAGCAAAGCATCAACAGTGAAAGTGCATGATTCCCTACAGTGACTATCAATGAACACACTAGCTTTACAAGATGCACACTGAGTGAGCACATTCCCAGCACATGACATAGATCTTGGTCAGTCAAGAATTTCTCCCTCCCCTTTCCTTGAAATGTATACCTATGCCATGGGCAGGGACCAGTTAGCACAGTAGCAGTTGTAGGATCAGACCATTGCTTAGATCCATCGCTCCTAATACTGGGGAAGTGGTTAAGATATCCAAATTAGGAATAAGTCGCTGTGTACTTGCTTTAAAGTCAGTGTAAAAAGAGAGGAAATTTCAGAAGTGGGCTGTGGTAAGATATATATGGCTCCAAATTTATCATCTCAGTCCAGCGGCTGAAGGGAGATAGGGTGCAAACAGGTTGCTATTAAGCCTGTAAACAGCTGTTGTCCTGCTGAGGTCCCTCTCAGGTCCACCTCTGCCATGGTTTTTCACAAGGCAGTCCAGCTAGGCTAGGTCTAGGTACCCTGTGGAGGAAGCTGACTCAGGACTTTCAAGGCCTGAGTGTCGTGTATGCCCAATATGTATTTGGCAGAGAAGGTATTCACAGCTTCATGAGTGAGAAAGGTCCTCCAACTAAGGGAAGATTCCTATGGCATAAGGCAAGGACAAATGGAGATGCCACAGTCGATCAAGTCTTCCTTATGAAGTACCGTCAGGGCCAGTAAAGCCGTGGTTTTCAACCTTCTTCAGTTTGTGGGTCCCTAAAATATATGGAGATAAATATATATACTATACTGAACTGTACCGTACAACTGTATACTGGACAACTGTATATTGAATTAAAGCTGATAGACAACGGTTTGCTTCTCTTAATTACGTTTTTCAGATGCACTAGGTATAGTCTGTGGGCCTTAAAATTGTGCAGATCACAGACTGAAAGCCAGCTCCTTGAAATGGGTATTCTGAAAGAAATGGAATATTCTTGTGTGTCTTAATACCTGATTTACTCTAAAGCCTAATCAGAGAAGTAAAAATTGGCATTAGAAGTGGACATGACCAAGCAATGTGTACTTGTAGTCCAGAAGGCCAGCTGTATCCTGTTGCATCAAAAGCAGCATGGCCAGTAGATCAAGGGAGGTGATTCTACCCCTGTACTCCCCTGTCATGAGACCTCACGTGGAGTACTGTGTGAAGCCCTGGGGGCCTCAACACAGGAAAGACATGGACCTGCTGGAGTGGGTCCAAACGAGGTCGCAAAAATGATCAGAGGGCTGGAGAACCTCTCCTATGAAGAAGAAAGAATGAGAATGTTGTGGTTGTTCAGCTTGGAGAAGAGAAGGCTCCAGAAGACCTTATTGCAGCCTTCTAGTACTTCAAGGGGCCTATCAGAAAGATGGGGACAGTCTGTTTAACAAGTTGTGATAGGACAAGGGGTAATGATTTTAAACTAAAAGACGGGAGATTTAGGCTAGAGATAAGGCAAAACCTTTTTACAATGAGGGTGGTGAAATACTGGCACAGGTTGCCCAGAGAAGTGGTAGATGCCCCGTCCCTGGAAACATTCAAGGTCAGGCAAGACGGGGCTCTGAGCAACCTGATCTATTTGAAGATGTTCCTGCTCATTGCATTGTATGATTCTGTGATCACCATAGAATCATTCCGTGATTCTATGATTCTATAATTCATTCTCTCCCAAATAACTGAAGCACATGAAGAGTTCACTGGTTGTGAAGATCTGCATCATCTTAGAGCTGGAGGCTAGTTTTGCTGTTTTATGAGAGCAAAAACTTATGTGCTAGTGCAGGGTAACACATACCTCGTCACGGTGCTTGTGTAGAAGAGCTGCTCCTGTGTGCTCTGTGCTTCTGCGATGGTGACCTCACCCAGAAGTTTGGCACTAGAGAAGGACTCCTCTCCTCACAATCTTATTTTAACTCATTGCTTCATCTGAAGGAATTCCAGCTAATAGGGCTGTGATCGTTTGAAAATGGTGCAGGCTGGGGGCTGAGCTTTTGTCCTTCCCTTCTCCTTTCCCCTGAAACACAGGAAAGAGTTCCCAAGCATCTTGGGAAGGGAAGCGATATTCAGACAAGATTCTGTGAATAAGCACATAAAAAAGGACATTTTGAGACACTCCCTGCTGGGCCAAGGCAAGCGGCGCTTTCAAATTCAGGCAAAACGTGGCACTTTGGAATTTCCACTCCTGGGACTGAGAGAACTTTTCATCAGAGAGAGTAAAGAACATCCGTAGTTACCTCAGTGCCTCTGGAGCAGTAAAAAGACTCCTTCTGAGAAGCAGGCAGATCTTTCTGCTTTGCTGATTACCGGCTGGGGGGGGAGAACATCCACAGATGCAGGGAACCCACAGGCTTTCCCTGAAGGTCCGGTCAGTATCCCACAGTGCAGATGGGGAGAGCAAGCTACGGAATTTTGCTCTCGGTAAACTCAAGTCTCCTCCCAGCTACC
>NW_010392347.1:0-12644 GCF_000710305.1 Buceros rhinoceros silvestris | reverse complement strand
GTGCTGTTCCATCACCTTTCAAGAGATGGAGATGAGACTGACTGGCCTGTTTTTTTCTCGATTCCCCTTCTTGATGTTTTTGAAGACTGGAGTGACATTGGCTTGCCTCCAGTACTCCATGTTCTACAAGACCTTTCAAAGGTGATGGAGAGTGGCTTAGCAGTTACATCATCCAGGTCCCTCAGTAGTCATGGGTGTCGTATTGAAGCCCATGCATTTTTGGGGTGTCCAGCTTGTCTAAATGATCTCTAACCTAGTCCTACTAAACCAAGATGTAGTCTTCCTTTCTCTAGACTTTCTCTCTTACCTTCAGGGTCTGGGATTCCTGAGGGCCAGTCTTAGCAGTAAGAACTGAAACAAAGTCATTCAGTATCTCTGTCTTCTCTGTATCCTCCATTACCAGGGTACTCACCTCATTCAGCAGCAGGCTCACATTTTTCCTAGTCTTTCTTTTGCTACTGATGTACAAGAAGCTCTTCTTGTTGCTCTTGACATCCATTTCCAAGTGGACCTCAGCCTTCTTTTTTGCATCCCTGCATACTCTGACAACGTTCCTTATTCCTCCCAACTGGGCAGTCCCTTTTCCCACATACTGTAAACTCCCTTTTTCCATTTGAATTTTTCTGGAAGCTCCTAGCTCATCTGTGCAGGTCTCCTGCCTCCTTTGGCTGATTTCTTACTCATAGAGATGCACTGATTTTGAGCTCGGAGCAAGTGGTACTCACATATTAACCAGCTCTCTTAGACACACACACACACTTCTAGACCCCCTGGAGGTGTAAGAGCAAAGATGCGGTTATGTCAGGCAGCAGCTTTTTATCTTCTATAAATTTGGTCATGTAAGTCACCCCCAAAAAGACAGTTCACCCTTACTGACCACAATTTTCCCCATTTTCCAGTTTTGTATTTCATAGATTCATTTACTTGAGCATGTTCTATTCCAGACATGTTGTTGTGGTTTAGGATTTTGGCTCCAGGGCAAAGGGGGTCTTTTCTCCCCACTTCCTTTGTTTTGGTGCAAAAGGAGGTTTTGTAGCCTTGGCTCCAATTTTGCGCCTGCCCCCTGGAGTGAAGCCATGTCAATCAACACCTCTTTGAATAACACTATAAAATCAGAGCACGTTGCTTCTCTTTTGACATGCTTCTTGTCGAACCACATGCAGACTGCGTGTGAGGGTTCATAGTAAATAGGGGGTGGGTGGAGTGGGAGGAAGCTATGTATATCTATTTATGTATTTAATATCACTGTTCTCTTTTTCTGTTCTACCCAAATTTAAGTGATGATTTGTGTTTCTCATTATTTTTAAATTAAATTAATTTTCATTCAAAAAATTAAATTAATTTTCCAAGCATGCTGCTTCTTTGCCCATGGCTGTAAGAGGCATTGTTAAGGCCCTCCATTCATTTTCCCAGCTCAAACACCTTAGTTCTTTTGTTTAGCTGTTGGAGGAGATAAACCTTCCCTGAGAGCAAATTGTCATTTTTGCTGCCTTTCAGTTCTTTCAAAGGGTGACACATGTTCAGAGTTTAGCAGGATTTTCAACGAAGTTGCAGCTGCGGGCTGCTGCAGGCAGGAGCAGAAGCAATTGGTGTAAGTAAGGGCAAAGAAACCCTTTCCCTTGTATTGTCAACAAGCTGCCTTTTAGGACTGTTGGTTTTAGGAGGATGCCACCTGATTTAAATTCAGAGGGTCATGTGTAGGACTTGAAGAGGGTATAAAGGGACAGGTATCATATATTGAGGGAGTATGAAAGGAAGCTGAGACTGGCAGCTGAGATGGAGGGAATAGTGTCCAAAAGAATAGAGATGTGGACACTGTTTTGTGGATGTGAAGCTGAAGCAGAGACTGAGAATTTGGAGTGGAAACATTGGAGTAGGAATCAGAGAGAATGAATGATGATGTGTGGAAATAATAAAAAAAAATGCAGCAGGTGAAAATTGGATGAGGTAAGACATCCCTTATGAAGGAAAGAAGACTTAAAGTGGTTAGTTGATGAGCATGGTAACAGGACAAGGTGGACAAGTGATATTAGGAGTATCAAAGGCGCAAAGGAACAAAATAGCTTACACTGCAAGAAAAATGAAAGAAAGCTTACTGACAAGACCATATTCCTCTGTCATAGTATGAAGCTTGAAATAGTCAAGTCTCACTTTGTCTGAACTGTAAATATCTCCTCATTTTCTAGTTATGGCCTAAAAGGTTTGCTACAATTCCCTGAGTCTCTGCGGCAAATTTAATAATTTTAACTGCGCTTTTGAAGATTTGATATATGATCGCACATAGAACACAGGACATAGAAAAATCTTAAAAGAACTTTATTTTGGCTGCAAAACAGAGCAGACAACTGCTTAGATATTAGGAAGTGTCAGGATTGAGATTGCTTGAGAAACTCATTATTTTCAATTGACAAGGCAGTTTTGCTTTGATTACTTGTGAATTCTTCTGCAAGGTTCCTGCATAATACAGTGCGCTGAGCAGATTTGTTCCAATATGGGTGAAGGTCATTCAGGAAGAGGCAATTGTTTTCCATGGGATCCCTTCTTCAGAAGACAAAATATTAGAATGTGGTAGTTTGTGAATTAGACAGATGTTAAGAGGAAAAGCAAGAAGTTAGGTCCCAATTAAAGCAAAATAATTCTTCTAGGAGAACTGGACTCTATCCCTCTTTCTGGAGGATAGTGTTCCTGACTAAGTTGGAAAATTCATGTAAACCAAAATTAGTCCTCGACCATACTAACCATGATTTTCTGAGATTGAATATTCAATATTAGTCAAAGGTTTTGCTCTTAATACCTCTCTTTACCCGCTCAGTTGCTGAAACATTGATAGCCTCAAACTTCTTATGGTAGACATTAGAAAATCATTCACAGAAAAATTCAGTCTCACAAACTATAATTGTAAGTGTCCTTGAAAGGACCAAGAGGAAAACAGGCTTATCTTAGGAAAAGGGTTTGAGTCATGAGTAGCAAATAGAGTGTGCCTTGTAAAGCAAATAATGAAAATACAAGATTGAATAACCATCATTAAGGAGTATTTGTTTCAGACAATTGAAAAATATTGTATTGAAAACACAATTTGTGAAATATTAGTTATTAATAAAAGACTGTGACTGAAGATTACACTGGAATTTCTAAACTTTTCCAGTCTTGCAACCTTAGTAGTGAACTTTAAGCTTTGTTATGTGTTCTTTGGAAAATCGGTACTTTTAATTTTTAAAAAATCTATTTTAAATGAGGCTAAGTAATTTATTCATGTTTCCTATCTATTCTTTTCTACCATCTTCTGCCAAAATAACTTTGAGTTATGCCAAGAATAAAACAGCTAAATCAGTTATTGTGTTCCCAGGTTGGATTAATCCAATATCTGAGGATCAGTTTGCTTTTTTTTCAGTAAAAATAGCTCAAGTATAGCACTGAACAAACGTAGCTCTTCTGTTTCTTTGTTTGTACTCAGCCCATTAATTTCTATATTGCATTGTGCTGTACAGTACAGAAATGCACTGAACACATAAATTCTGATTCTTAGACGTTATCTGGAAAAACAGTGAAAATAGCATATTTCTAATTCTCCTGCATTGCAGGCTCAAGAGATTATAGGCTTGTGCTACAATAGCCATGTCTCTACGTTCACTAACCCTTATCTTGAGGACAGTAGGACCAGAGATCAGCAGGACATTTCAGGTAGGGAAGCTACACCTCCCTGCTACAATAGCCATGTCTCTACGTTCACTAACCCTTATCTTGAGGACAGTAGGACCAGAGATCAGCAGGAAATTTCAGGTAGGGAAGCTACACCTCCCTGATACACGTCTCTAATGAGCAGAAAGAGACTTTGTGGTGTGATCTGTCAGTAAGTGTTAATGCAATTCTGGTACACTGTCAAGGTGAATGGTATGCCCACTGATTTTTAGATACTGGGAAGGTATCACTGTAGCTGCATAAGTTTTTAGCAGCAGCTTCTAAACCAGTGGTAAGCCCTGGGGTTGGGGATGAACACTTAAGCTATTTCTGTGAGTAGTTGTAAATAACCTTAGCGGGTGTCCACGAAACGCTTTGTGTAATCAACTGTGAAGAAGTCTCAAGTTTTGTCTTCCAGTCCTACTAGGTTTACAGTGGTTCAGATCTGGAGCAATGTGTATAAACCTTCTCAGCAATCACACAGGGTGACAGATTTTCCCTGAGAGGCAGGTGGTGTAATGAGCATCACTAGTCTGTCTTTGCCCAGAGGGTCAAAAGGACAGATTCAGCAAAAATGCTCAGTGTAAACTTGTGGAGTTTAAAAAGACAGATAACATATTTTTTGATAAGGTAAATGCGTAATACTTATAGGCATAAATCTTATTAAAGCTTTGCTTCACCAGCCATCTTTCTGCCAGTTTTCAATGTAAGGAAGCCTGAAAGTTGGTACATTCTGCTACATTCACTTCACCCCCGTTAGCCAGGTGCTGTGCCTGCACTACATCCCCCGGCAGAGATGGACATGTAACACTGCAAGCCCCTCATTGTACCTGTGTATAATCCTGGTTTGTATCAATTGCAAATGATTTTCACAAAGTCACAAGGAAAAGGACAAAGCTGAGAGTGACGGATGGGAAGTTTGTGAAGAAACAGAATTAGTTTAATGAAGTGCAAGTCTTTACAGGCCACTTCTTCCTACAGGTTTGAGCACTATTGCATGCACTGGTTGGAAAATGCCCTAATTCATTTTCTCTGTGCCTGTTAGTGACTGCCTGTAATTACAAGGGGAATAAAGCACAGAGGCAGTCTTCTGGTGTGTGCATATGTGCATTCCAGCTTGAATAACTGTGCACAAACATGGCAACTAAAAATGCCTCGAAGCCTAAAATGTCATGTCGTATGTTTGTTTTGTTAAATGTAATAAAAATGGTGGCAGACTTGAAAAGCAAAGGTTGTTGAGTGATCAAAGTCAGAACCTTATTTTGTGAGGACATTTTATATTTCTTTAAAACCCTATGAGTATTCAAAGGTGAGAGGTTACTGCTGTAAAATGATCTGATGTTTTGTCAGTACTCTGACTAAGGAAGGATGATTTTCATGAGGGCTTCTGTCTTTTCAATGATTTTACATCTTCAGCTGCTGGATCCTCAATAGTAAAGCATAATGAGAGAGCATGTCGTTAGGATTGCCAAGGGTCTGCACTGGGGCAGCAGCTGTAGGAAACCCTGTCGCTAATAGGCATCCAGTCCTAAGTAGCAATGCAAGCACAGCACTTTCCTAGCACTTGCACATGGTCAAGAGATTGTGACCTTTCTTTCCAGACACAGATCTAGCCTCTATTATCCCTGCTTGATACTAAATAACTTTTTGTTCTCTCCATGTGTTCATAGACTAAAGTTCTATGCTGTAAATAGTACAGTTACAGTCATCTCTTTGCCAGCAGGTGCAAGAAGCACTGAGTCATTATTCTGAACATATCCTCCCGCACCTGCTTTGGGGCATACAGCAATTCTGGCTGCCCCTTACACAGCTGTGCAAAGGATATAGTACAAACTACGCTATAGGATCCTTTCCCAGAGCTGGAGTTTATATGCCTTAAAGAGGATACAGGAAACGAATCTCACCACAAATGCACTGCATCTAGGTAGATCACATACACCTAAATATTCAACAAACAATTGCTGTCATAAAAATATGCATATGCTATGTTACTGTATTTCTACTTGGTTTACTTGGATTACAGGGAAAGACACAGGGGAAAAAAGTGAAGCAGTTTCCTCTAGGTTTTTTTAACTTTGAAAACAGCCTCCAGAATGATCACATATAAGTAGCAGATTAATAATAAAGTTACTTATTATGTTTCTTCTGTAGTCTCTAGCAAGCTGACTGCTGTATACAATGCAGAGGGGTCCTCCCCTTTTCAAGTAAGTTTCCATTGTTAACGGCCAGCTACAGTAACTGCGATGTAAAAGACCCCGAATGATTAACAGCAGGGTTTTGGAGAGCCCTGAGCAATGGACCCCCTATCAGATGAGTTAACTTCTAGCGTTTACAGGCAGCTTGGGGAAAGTCTAGTCCTTTTATGTGGCACACTGGAGGGCAGCTGAAAGGAATCAGACCTCCTTTGTACAACGGTAAGTGCCTTGTTGTGTGAAGCGAATGAGCTGAAAGGAAGAGAGCAAGAAAGGGCTAAGAAACACTGCAGAGAGGCTCCATTGTTAACTGCTTGCCCATCCAGCCTTCTGAAAGAGCATCTAGGTAGGAGAATTATATGCACTACTCAAAACGTGAGGATTACATCACCCTACACTGCTTCCCTTTGTGTCTCAGCTGCATTTCTCACCTTCATGGCAATTCAGATCCTGTTAGAATGTGTGTTTTGAGCATTATTCGACTCAGTCACTGAGTGGCTGTCTTGCTACTGTTGGGCAGATGCAAATCGCAGTACTTTCAATGGCACGTTTTCTAGTAAATTGTCCTATACATAGTGTTCTCAAGCATCTAAATTACACATGCTTGTAAGGTACTATTGGAAGGGATTAATTTTATGAATGGAAGATAATGGCATTTAACTTGTGTGTTATCCCAAGGGTCTCTAATGTAACAAGGAAACTGCTGATTGATGTATCTTGTCCTGAAGCAAAACAACTCAGTTATGTAGGTGGTGTCTAGAGCTCAGCAAAAATTTGCTTCAATTCACTAGCAGTAAGTCAGGTTTTTTTTCTGGCATGAAAACTGCAAAAAAAAAAAAAAATCTACTTGACTCCTTTTATAGCACACTTTTTTTGAAACTTGTGGTAGATGAATGTCTCATAGTTTATGTGTTGTCTAGTGAAAAATTAACATGTATTATTTAGTCAGAAGGTCAGGTCTCCTTCCTCTAGCTCTTTACCAATTTACAATATAAATTTAACTGTAAATTTATAAATATTATAAATCACCAATATACTTAATAATCAGTAAGACTGATAAAGTTATCAGTGTTTTTTTTTCTACAACAGGGTCATCCAGAAGTGCTAGTTTAAGTATAAATTAAAAATTCTGAATAAGATGTACTCAAATGTTGCTTTTGGATCATTTGGAAGAGATAAACGGAGAGACATATGTCTCTCATTCCTGACAAGAAGATGTAAAGATTTGTCTTTGTGTCCAGTCCTGTGTTATCATTTGTCTGTTCCCATCCCATCCAACACAGCAGCCTTCTAACAGCTGTTTCCTCACTGCTGTCAGGTACTGAGGCACTCAGTTTCTTACCTTGTATTTCTAAAAAGAGGATGAAATCTTTCTCTGAGCCTAATTCTCTCTTCAATGTGTCTACTCCACACTCTACAGATAGATGCTTCAGTATGTGCTTCTTCCGTAATGTCCTCCTCCCCAAAGTTAATAAAAACAGAGACCTCTATTGCAAATTCCACAAGCAAAGAGCTTCAGCAGAAGTAAGCATTGTCAGAGAAACATTAAGCAATATATACCTTCAGCTTTTAGCAACTTGTCATGGCAGATTCCTGTAACTCCCATTCTGCTTTTTGAATTCCCTTGTTTCGGCCCCAGACCAAGCTGGTGAAATTAATGACAGGAAGGGCAGAGGGACATGTGCTAAACCATAGTAATGTTCTGTTCTACAATTCCTAAGAGACAACTCTGTAGCACTGGGGAAGCAAGGACTAAAATACCAAGTGACAGGAAAGTAATTTATAATGGGAATGGCTCTCTGATCAACACTATTTCAGCTAAGAAATCATAGAATTGTTTAGGTTGGAAAAGACCTTTAAGATCATCAAATCCACCTGTAAACTTGGCACTGCCCAGTCTACCAGTAAACCATGTCCCTATGCACCACATCTATATGTCTTTTGAGTATTTCCAGGGATGGTGACTCCACCACTTCCCTGGGTTCACAGCCTGTTCCAGTGTTTCACAATCCTTTCAATGAAGAAATTTTTCCTAACGTCCAATCTAAACCTCACCTGGAGCAACTTGAGACCACTTCCTCTTGTCTTTTCACTTGTTACTTGGGAGAAGAGACTGACTGCCATATCCCTACAACGTCCTTTCAGGTAGTTGTAAAGAGTGTAACACTTTATGTAACACTCTGTGTAACATGAGGTCTCCCCTCAGCCTCCTCTTCTCCAGGTTAAAAAACCCCAGTTCCCTCAGCTGCTGCTTATAAGAGCTGTCCTCTAGACTCGTCACCAGATTCATGACTCTTCTTTGAACACGCTCCAGCATGCCACAGTATTCAGAATGGTCAATAACGGAGTAAGCAACTTCTGTTCCGTGCTTAAAAAAAATTGCAACTAGCAGTTGTACAATGGTTAAATGACTTGAAAATCAAAGAATCCTATTTATTTATTCAGAATATAGCATCTTGACTGTTAGGCTAGTCAGTACTTCTCTGCTGTTACTAAAACCGTGTTTGCATTGGTTTCTATGTTTCTTTTCCTAGAATCACTAGTAGCAGTGAGCTGGCATGCTACTCAAACACCCTCTATACCTAAACTGAAAGACAACTCCTTTGGGGTACCTTGCTAAATCTTTAAACTTTGATTGACAGCTCATTTTGCTGAAACATATCTTTACTTCCTAAACTGTGTGTTTCCTTGATCCATCTCATTGTCAGAACTGACTCCCAACAGCCAATAAACGAAGAAAAACAGAAAAAAACCCAAAGGTTACACATTCCTCCTACCAAAGGAAGACAGACTCAGATTGCACCTGCAGTCTGATCCTAGCGTTGCAAGCAGCTTAAATGATTTTCATCATTTAGAAACTCTTAGAGGAGTGAACAAACAGTTCTGCTATACACTAGTTAGCAATTCCAAATGAAAACTAATATAATCAGTTTAATCTCTCTATTTACAAGTTTTTGAGTATTACCTTATAAGTATTTATAAGGTAAATTAAAAGTTCCTGACTGCCTTTGCTGGTGGAAATTTTTTGCAAGTACAATTTAGTCCCTGACAATGAATAGTCATAACTCAGCTGGGTCACTTAATAGTGAATGGTAGATCACCAAAATAACAGGCTACTGCTACAACATCTTGATTAACTGGGCATAAAACCCCCTGGTTTTTTTTAAAATAACTTGCTTAAATTTTGAAGTTTTTGCTTCTGGGTATTTGTGGAAGTGAATTAAAAGCTAGCACAAAATAAACAGGGAAATAATCATAAAATTGGAAGAAATCAATTAATTACAAAACAAAGGTACTTTCTATTTTGTGTTCCTTTATCTACTTTTATAGATTCAGTACCTGACAACAGCAGGGAAAATACAGCTATGGACATACACAGTCACTACTGTAATTGAAATACATACCTTAAGAGCTGAAGTCCTAATTCTAGTGACAAGTACATGCTAAACTGAGTATTGCTACACTTCCTTTGTTTTGTTATCCCCATTTTGTTACCTAAAGATGCTGACTTCTGCTATGTTTTAATTGTTTTAACAGACTCAGAGAAGTATTTGCTCCTGCTAATAATACAAGGGAAACCATGCTGCAGATGTTTTGGTACAGGCTGACCATCTCTTCTGAGTTCATCAGGGCTTTAGCAAAGAGAAACTCTGGTCTGTGACTGGAACTTCCAGGCACTCCTGGGAAGGGGAAATTCAGATGGTAATTGCTCAGCAATAATAATTTGGGACTGAAGAATGACACGAGAAGGCCTTGTCGCGGAGGCACCCACAAAACAGACAGCAGCAGCTCTCCAGAAAACGTGGATTTAGTGCAAACAAATTTGCCTGGCACTGTGACCGTACAGGTTTGGGTGTCAGTTGGGAATTATTACTGCACAACACATTTACGAACACTAAGGAAGTGTTCCTATTCTAAGGAAGAATGACCCAAAATGTGCACAGCTCACTGATATAAAGGGAGACCAAGGAGGTCACTTAACAATGCCAGGGTAAGGATCACTCAGTCCCAGGGAGGTACACTCGAGAGGGGTCCCGTCTCGAGGGGGAGTCCTGGGAAGTATCCTTGTCCGGTGTCCCGACTCAAGGGGAGAGTCTCCAACTGCACAACCTGCTGCTCGAGGAGAACCAACTCAAAAGCAGTTCTCCGGCAGGGCCCCATTTATACCCTGGTCGAGTGTGAGCTGTGGTCACTTTCAGGCAGCACAGGCAGGATGCAGCTAAGGGAACCTCAACCCTGAGGCACCGATATCACGGGGGCAGGGGGTGAGTGTATGTGGTGGGGGGTAGTAGCTCCTGATGCTTATCGGGTGCTGCTGCAGGGCCTGTCTTTTGTGCGAGCAGTCAGGGGGGTTGCACTGCCACAGGCCTGAATGCAGAACCAGGTTAAGCTGGCTGAAAGTGGGAATGTCAGAGAGGGAACACCTCCATTCAAGGGAGCATAAACTCCTGTGCATGTAGGGTGGAAAATGCTGCAGTGCTGGTTTGTAATGACAGAATTAGTGCTGGCATAAGTGTGCATAAAAAATCATTTTGTGCTGCATCTCTGCAGCCTGCCTGTAGAACAGTGTGTGATGGTGGGGCTCTGCCCAGTGCATTGCTCATTCAATCTCATTACATTCAGGCACAGACGTGTGCTTAATTCACCTCAAAGGGATAAAACAAATGTTCCCCACAAATTTCATGTCAGAAAGGTGGAATTGCTGCACACTGGCAACCAGGCTGGAACCAGAGGGAATACCCAACACTGTGCCACCACAAGAGGTAGAGATGATCACTTAAAAATCTCACCTGTGTATGGCCCTCTCCCCTACTGTGTCTCCTGCCTGACCATCATGTCAGCAGTAAATAAACCCTATGCTGCTTTAGTTTCTGTTTATAATGTAAAGATCAGGGGGGAAATTAATGAATGTTTGATCTTTTGTGAACTGAATCTGGGAAGTTTTGTATTCTGATCCCTGGGGATGTTTGAGACTGCTGAAAGTTCTGATCACTCTCCAGAGCAGTTTCTGTAGGTTATGAAAAGTCCTTTGTAGGCTCAAGCTAACAGGAAAATGGTTTTAGTCAAAATTTTGCTTGGAGAAGATCAAGTTGAATCTCTGTCTTCTTGAATATGCCTGAACTTCTCCTTCTATCCCTTTGCCATGAAAAAACCTTAGCTTTCTGTTCCCTTATTGAAAACAAATTTGGAAAGCAGGTCAAGGTTCCTCTTATCCAGATCTGAAAGACCTGTTTCATGTCATGTGCCACATTTATGGTGCTTAACCACATATGGTCCAACCTGCCCATGAGTGGAATCTGTGCCAAACCAGAACTGTAATTTCCAGATGAGGGAACTTTTGACATGAATAATTTAACTTAGCCCTCACCATTGCCTAGAAGACAATAAGCTGAGGCAAATATATGCCAAGGCAAAGGGGCAAGGAGGTAAACAACCACTGCCAGAAATCCATTATAGCTAGCTCACAAGATGATAATAATACAAAAATGGTAGAACAAATCGAAGAGATGAAATCAGGTGAAAATGAAAGTAAGGGTCCTTCTAAAACTTTAGCCTCAGCAGCTAAATTTTGGTACCCAAGCTTAGTGTCCAATGCTACTACACCACTCCCACCACCACGTCCTGATCATCCTAAAGATCTCTTGGACACTTGGGAGCTCCCAATGTGCTTCTTCCACTTGTAGCCCAGTTCCCCAGTAGGCAATTCCAGTTCAAAATCTAGCTGAGACAAATATTACACTGTAATTACACTGGTGATGCCAAACACCCTACGTTACACCCATGCGATGCAGGGTTACAAGTAGATCCAGATTTGGGGTATTATGTCTCTCAAATTTATTCTACTGTCACCTTGCTCATCAACAATACCACTCTTGAAGTTCTGATAGATACTGCAGCTTCTTTCTCTAATATCCAAAGCTCAGAAAGCCCAAGTTTGAAACTGACTGATAAGATAATTAATGCTGCAGAGGTTGGTGGAAGCACTATCCCTCACACTGTATCTGAACCAATTCACTTGCATGCTGTCTCCCACTTACCAAGGAGCAAGCCTTCCTCCTCAGTTCAACTTCTCCTGTGAACCTGCTGGGGCTGGATCTCTTGTGCAGTTTTTCACACCCCAGGTCATGGGGACGTTTATTTGGACATTCCACATCAGCAGACCAGAAATCTAGTCACACTGTTACTGCTGAAGGGTTGCAGTCTGAAGACACATGTATTGACTTGGTGCTCCTCTCCCAGGTTCTTTCAAACTGTAGACTTCCCATTCTAATGATGTGAGAAGACCCTTAGCAGCTGAACCAGCAAAGAAAAAAAAAAATGCAAAACCAATGAGGTGTTCCCAGATGTTCCCCAATATTCACTTGCTTGAGAAGATGAGGATGGCATCCACCCTGTCATCCTCTTATTAATAACCAAGGTGTCTAAATACTGACCAGATGACTGTTTAACACACACATTTCATCAGTAAGGAAAGAGAGGAAATCTGATGAACAAGGAAGGCAAATCTTGTGATTTGGTCAAGATATTTGGAAAACAAAGTTTTTTGTTATCCCAAGTAACAAAGTTATTCATAACCCTATGATTATTCCAACCTCCATCCCCTACTCATTTTGCTGTTACTGACCTATGTTCAGCATTCTACACCAGGAGACTACAGGCCAGTCAGTCTCACCTCCATCTCTTGAAAGGTGATGGAACAGCACATTCTGGAGGTCATCTCTAAGCATATGGAGGAATAGAAGGTTATCAGGAGAGGCCAACATGGATTCACCA
>NW_010392346.1:0-23775 GCF_000710305.1 Buceros rhinoceros silvestris | reverse complement strand
GGCCGGGGACACCCGCCCCGCCCCGGGCTGCGGAGGCGAAACGCCGCAGCCTTTTGGGGAGCATCTGGCTGGTATCCTGGCAGCACACAGCGAAAAAAAAAAAGAATCGCTGTCAGCCCTTGTAATTCTTGTTTGCTACATGTATACAACTGGCTGATCGGTTTAATTCCTCTTCATCTGCATCAGGTGTCTTTAAACCTGCCAGGCATCTGCTACTCCTCCCAGCCTCATCATTGTCTCTTTCTCCTTCTGCCGTCTTGGGTGTTTGCCATTTTCCAGTTTTTTCAGTTCCAATTTCCTGTCATTCTCCCTTCCCCCTCCAGTCCCCCACCCCAGCCTCATCTCTTTCTGCGCACTGTATGTCTTGTTTTTCAGGAGAAAATAAGGAGTTTTTCAGACATAAAAATCCATACAGTAAATAAATAGTAGGATGTGTCTGACTGTGTGAAGAGGATGTATACATATCCTGAACCTTTCTGCCCCTTTAACATGGTATCCTAGGCAACCTGAATTTTCAACCACCCTAGCTTTTCTTTTTTTAATATAAGAATTAACCTTTGCACATCATCTGAGAATTTCAGAAAGCACATAACCTGATTATGCCTAAACTCCATGAATTATTCATCTGTCTGCAAGTAAGAGACATCAGATTTAATTATGTTTGTGGAACATCTTCTATAGAATTAAGTGTTGAAAACCTCATCTACCTACCAAGCAGCTTTAAGCACAACTTACACTGGGCTTTAAATGCACGGTGTTAGTTCAGAAGGAAATTTAAAATATACTAATACCTCCATAAACAACAGACCTGTCTACTCAAATTGCTTCTTATTAAATCCAACACAACATTATCTCTATTATTACAAAATTAAAACAGCAATAAATTAATAACACTAAGTTATCTAGAACATGGCCATGGGTCGTAATAAAACGTTTATGCACACTGTTTATAAGATCAATTTCTTAAATCGATCTTTCTTAAAGCTATAGACCAACATTAGGCATCAAAGAATGAGCATCAATCACAGAGTAACAGCCTCTTGTCATATTTGGCATGCCTTAAATCAACTGCCGATGAGACACTTCGATTGTAATCAGCATTAGTTGTCCGTCTAAGCACTTTACAGAACACTTTTACTCTGAAACACTGGTGAAAAACACCTTACAAGAGCTATAATAAAATAATATAAATGTTTCCACCATTGCAAAGGACCTCATTGCCAAAGCCTGAGATACACTGTTTTTCCTGCCCATCAGAATTATTTAAGGGCTGACTCACCACTGCATTAATCTAATTTCACACACACGTATAACGCAGAAGGTTCCAGTGTAGCTGTTCCCCAGCAAGGCTAGAAGCACAGCACAGTTAAGCAATCCCATCTTTTCTCTGTTTTGAAGTAATGGCTTTTTTTTTTTAATTTGGATCTGCTGATATAAATTAAAACAATTTACTAACAGTGAATGTCCTTGTTTGTAGGACCTGATGTACAGGCCAGTTTACTTCTGATGGTCAAGCTGCACAGTCACCACGTCCCTCACAGCCAGCAATACACACAAGTGGCAGGTGAAGAAATTGCACTGCCTCAGTTTCTCTACTTAAAAAATAAGAAATTGGTGACATGGAACATGCAGTATTTCAGGACTGACTGAGAAGAGACCGATTTAAGAGGCTGCTATTCTTAACTGCCTACAGAGTGGATTTCCAAAGTCAAAAGGAGAGATTGTTTTATTCATATTTTCTGATGGTTTAGGTTTTTGGGGGGGTTGTTGCATTGTTTGTTTTTTTTGGTTTTGGGGAGGTGGAGGAGGTTGGTTAAGTGGAGTTAAGTAACTTGTGTATATGAAACTCTCCCTAAATATTTGGCTTTTCAAAGGGAAATGGAGGGGATTTGAAAGGTGAACTAAGCACCCAATTCTTTGACATGTCGCAGCTTTAAAGCCTACAGCTGTCTTGTTCAAAATGTACAACTGCGCTTACAAATATTCATTTGACTGAGAAACAAACGTATCTTTTAGCAACAAAAAAAGACTAACTCTTCCCAGACCTCTGCACAGATCAGGCAGTTCAGCGTATCTGAATGAAACAAGGATGGTATGTCTCAGCTGACAGTCTCTCCTTGCCCTTCAGGCGGGCACCGCTGTTTGCGTGTGGCACTCACACACCTGTCACTAGGTGTGTCACAGACAGGAGCCTCTAATAGTTTTGAACTGAATCAATGTTTAAAAAACCCACAGATATTTAAAAACCTTAGGCTGCTCAAAACATAATGAAATGTTTAATATTACATTACTCTTCCACCCACCACTACTGGGTGGGGAAGATGAACAAGTGACAGGAATTGGAATTAGATATGGGTCGATACTGCAAAAATCAGATCTGGACTTTGAATCCCCTGAAGACTGCGGGTATAGGAGCCCATATTTAATAACAATACACAGCAAAGTCTCGTCTCTTACTTACATGCCTAGGACAAAAGGAAACATTATTTTCAAATCCAGCAGCCTAAATCCAACCCCTGGTTTAAATCAGAGATCTAATTGCAGTACAAAGTGAGTGCCACAGAGCCAAATTAGTTTTATCCACTTTCATTTACTCTTTCTTGACAAATCTCAGTTGTGAAACACCAGTAAAGCAAAAACAAGCAAGAAGCCCTAGATTGTCCTCAGTCACTTTCTGCCAATTGGAGAGGAGGTGGTCACAGCAGCTTAAGGTACTTCCTTCCAAACATGGCATATTTTCCCCGCAGTAGCCTGAAGGGGTGTCTATGCTGGGGGTGAAGCTTGGTTTATGCTACAGCTGGTAGCTCATAAAGGACAGAGACAAGCTGTTCAGCCTTCCCTGCCCAAGGCTTCACACAGGGAGCAGTCAGTCATTCACAGGATTAACCCCAATGGCTCTTCAGTTACCACTCAGCAGTTGGAATACCAGCATCCTGCTACAGCAACTTTTTCTTGGTAAAGGAGATAATTTTTTCCTGCACGGTAAGATTTGAATTTCCAAAGTTCCCAAGAGCCTTATCTATCTTTTTAAAAAAAAAAAATTCTCAGTTTGCTTGGTACCTCACTTCCACTCCTTTGTTATTCCCATCGCGAAGGCATGTTCTTTTTTTATTGCAAGTAACCCACACAATACTAATTGCACACAATTTTAATGAAATCCTAACAGTAAAGAGCGTAAAGTTCATTAGCTGCTCCAGACAATTTGCCAACACCTTCGCAATGACTGACACCTCAACAAAGCCTAGAAGATTAACAGCAAGAAGCTAAAACCAAGGACCTGCTACCATTGTCTACAGCCCTCCAGCAGCAGAGCTCGTACTGTTTGCTTTATTATAAGCCCTCCAAATGTTTTTTGGTCCTTCCTCCCCTATAAGCTTGTAACCAAAAATGCTATTGAAGTAGGTGTTTTGCATAGGTTTGCAGGCAAACTCTGGCGCCCTTACTCCAGCTTGATGGAGCACAGGCTGGAAACAGTGCTCTATCACCCTCATTGCCAAGATACGCCTTACATACGGGGCTGGGGGGTTACATGTGGACTGTGTAGTAACCTTTCATGTAGAGGTGGATTTTTTAGCAGGAGAACAAAAAAAGAATGTTAGTTTTACTTCTTTTCTCCATATGTCCACCTGAAACAAGGTATGTCATGTTTGTTACCCTTGAAGGTTTGCTTATAGCTGTGTCTTTATCCGACGCAGAACAGAGGATGTTACACCAGCTCTCTAGAAAGAGTTCATATGAGTCTGTATTGTAAGTCAGAGTTACAACCCTATCCCCTGAGTAGAACAATCATAACTTAATAAG
Organism: Buceros rhinoceros silvestris; assembly: GCF_000710305.1. Classification (NCBI taxonomy): domain Eukaryota; kingdom Metazoa; phylum Chordata; class Aves; order Bucerotiformes; family Bucerotidae; genus Buceros; species Buceros rhinoceros. Next base: position 19,974 of record NW_010392346.1, on the reverse strand, counting down.
ATAACCCATAAAATTTACAACATTTTCTAACCAACTATAATATATGTGCTATAATTGCTCCCTATACAACACTGAGCTGTCAAAACCATTCATATTCTGGAGCAATTACACGCACAGAGCCATAACCACAGACAACATACAGTCACACTTAAAGTACCACCATTTTCAAGGGGCTTTCCCTCAAGAGGCAGTAATCATACGTAAATGTTAGATAGTTAATGATAGCCTTGAACCTAGCAAAGCTTCCGAGCACACAGACAGGCTTGCAAACCCAATGTCCACTGCAAGTCAGGACAGTTCCTACTTCAGGAACCTCTCTTATCAATGCAACTCCCATCTGTCCCCTGTTCTTTGAACACAGAGGAGAAGCTCATTACGGCTTCAGTGCCCAAGGCAGATGAGGCCACTCTCCTAATATCACGCATGTTGAGCTTTAGCATTGACTTCAAATGCAGAACTTTTGCTCCAGGTTCTCTCTCCAAGGACCCCACAGCACGCTTTGCAGCAGCTATTCACGTAGGAGCAAACTCACCTTTCATTCCAGAGCTCATGGGGGCACTCCTGAGCTGACAACACCCTTTACCTCCTGGAAAGCCAAAACAGAGGTCCCCTAGTCACAGGGCAACTTGTGCTGACCAGGGGAACTTATCTCACCTTCCAGGAAGAGCAACTTGCTGCTTAGAGGTGCATGGAAAAAAGAGTTGACACCACTCTGTGTGTGTGATTAGGTATTTAATGCTCATTTCATTGATGAGTGATATAAGAAAGCTGGGAGAGTCCTAGTTCTGCTTAACAGATGATTGAGAGGTGTGAAGTAGCACCTTCATAGGGGAGGGGAGAGTTTTAGCAAGCCCTCTGTGGACCAAAAGGGCTAAATTCTAGCTACAAGTCTTCAGAAGCTAGAGACCCTCCCTTGTGCTGCTGCTCTGGGTAAGAGGTCTGCTTACTTATTCTGGAGGAGTGACAGCTGTGAAAACTCTCAGCTGGCTTCTTCCAACAAGGCTGACATAGTAAGATAAGCCAAAATAGAGACGTTTCTTGCAATCTTGTAGGGATGTTTTTTCTGTCAGCTGCTGCCATGCTCCTTCAAACCTTCCTCCTTGCTCAAAGAGGCAGTGCAGATGCCCTCACCTCAGTTGCTGAGCTCGTTCCCTCCTCTCTCTAGCCAATCTGAGAGGCAGCAAATTTCTGGCCACTGTCACAGGGTAAAGTCTGTATGCCGTATAGGCACATCTCCCTGGTTTCTCCCAGTGCAAAGCACCACATAGCACAATGGAGGCATGCTACTGTTTCCTGCAGCACGTTCTTGGCTCCCAGATTTCTCCCCAGAGCATCAAGTTGCTCCCAAGCACATTGCAGTGCAGTACCGCCACCCCTAACACCACACAGGTCCCCTCATCTGAAATGCATACCAATCCGGTCCACCAACCGCAGCCTCTCAACTCAGACCCTTTGCAAAGGATTCTCTCCTTTTGAATGTCTTTACTCATCACTATAGCCTTAAGATACGTACAGCAGGGAACACCAAGGACAGTCCTTCAAACTCAGTGTCTGCTTAGCAAAGATATGCTCTTCCGTTTTTGAAGCATGGGAGTCTTCCCCTGTGGGTGTTCAACACCTTGGAAAGTCAAACAATTCATTGATGTCAAAATGGACCAACAAATACAAAATAGAAGGTTCCAACCTGCGTGTTTTGTTCAAAATCACGCAGCCAGAGATAAGGCCAGAACTAGCGAAGACTCTCTCGTCTTTGAAAGTACACTTGATTTAATGAAATTCCAAGTATTTGGAAGCAGTGGCAAATTATACTTACAAAGGTGCCTTTAGGATTCCAACCAGCTCGCACTGAAATCAATAGGGTCCTGCCCACATTTAACTCAGACCCTGGAAGACAGATTACCCATTGCTTAAGTTCCTACCTACATTTATTTCTGCTATGAAACTTCACTTCGTTTTGCCTGCTGCAGTTTGAACACCATAGGCGAGGGCCCTGTCAGCCTGTCTCCTTGAATATTATTTTATTTTGCTTGTCAGGACTGAGTGTAATGTTGGACTCCCTGGTCTGAGCCTTTATTTCATTCTTGTAGCGTATGGCTCTGTTTTAGTCTTTTCTTCTGCCCCCAGAAATCTTTCACTTTTGACCCCACTAGCTTTTTATAGGAGCTAATTAGAACCATTTCAAAGCTTTCTGAAGGTGCCCCAACACAGCCTGATGCTAGAGTTTCAGTGACCGTCTGCCTCCCTGACCATAGCTGTTTATACAAGCATTGTAGATCTGCTCTGAGAGCGAGGACCAAATCCTAGTGTCTTCATTCGAGCTGGGCTTACGGGGCAGTTGGTTAATAAGGAGGGCAGGTTACCATCAGAGGGTTTTCTTTTTTTCCTTTTGGGCCTGGCTGAGGATGGAGGAAAGACTGCCAGTGAAGTTAGAGGGACTGAACTAACCCCTGGGTACCAAGAGGGATTACACACAGAACAGCACCTGCATTTTAATAACAGCCCAACTATATGGGCTCATGTAAATTTTGTTGTGTGCAATTTTAACAGTGTTGTGGTTTGAACCCAGACAGCAGCCAAGCACCATGCAGCCACTCACTCACTCTCCTCTACCTCTGCAGGGGAAGAGGAGTGGAGAGAAAAAAGGTGGAAGTAAAGCCACACGGCTTAAGGCAAGGTGAGTATACTTAAACAACATAAAGAGGGAGGGGAAACAATAGTAAATTGAGAGATCCAAAACACACAGCTTAACTGCTGCCGCCCCACCAAGCCGTGCCACACCACGCTGCTGTTTGAAACACTGCACCCTTCTCTGGCTAGCTGCCCCTCCCATGTACTGGGCATGATGTCTGTATGGTATCGAACATGTTGGCTGGTTCAGTCCGGCTATCCTGGCTGTGGAAATCCACCCTATCCTGGCTGAACCCAGGACAAACACGTAATAAGCCATGTAATTTTTATCATTAAGACAGCAATACACTCTCATTAGTTTTAAATGCTCTACTGTCAGGCAGACAATTTCCCCTTCTGCAAAGCATCTCTTGCTCACCAAACCTACTGTCTGCTGATAGACAAGTGAGAACTGCCCAGGTTTGGAGTGTTCGCAATGAAGACACCGGAGACAGCAAACAAGAAAACAGTTAAGATTGTGCTTTGATTCAGAAACATGATCCAGCTCCAAATTAGCTCCCTCACTCCACAGCTTTCCCCTGCACTCCCAGAAAGGCAGGCATAGTCCCACCACAGACCCAATGATGCCTTAGAGCTAGAGACGCTACGTGAGCTTATGGTCAATGTCAAGCAACAGCATAAACATGGTTTCCACTCTTTTTTTTCTGACCGTGAAACTTCTGCTCATACACTTAGACATTGCCAGGTTGTAACATGAGGCACCAATTTTTAAATTGTTCTTTTCAGTTACAGAAGTCGGACTTACATCAGAGTTTCTGCAACATTAGGAAACTCTACACATCATGTTCTGAAGGTTAAAATGGTTTCTTCCATTCTTCCAGTCTCCCTAATCCAAAGCCCATGCTCTTGTCAGAGTAAAGCTGCAGACTTTGCAATTCCTCCCCAAAGTAGGATGTCGTTGTAAGATGACTGCTCTGTAGTTGCAAAGTTTGAGATGCAAATCATCTTTTGCAGGACAGCTGACAATTGAGAGAATAAAAACTCAGCAAGCTCGTCAAGATTAGCAATAGGCTCAGGCGGAGTTGATCTAAAGGGTATCAGTAGAAACAGAATTTGCTTTTTGTTGGCTCTGTAAGGTTGGCGTTGTTCCTTTACCTGCCTGGTCCTTCCTTCCACGTATGTCCAGCAGCTTCTCCTTGCTTGGAAAGTTTCACTGAAACTGCAGGCTAGACTCTGTTTTCGGTTTGGATGGCCAGATGCTAAAGCCGCCATAATCACAGGAAACGTCCAGCTCTGTCCCAACCAGAACATGAGTGCAGGCAGCTCTTCTGAAAATTAAGCTCCTAAAAGCGCAAGAGCCCTTATGTTATTTGTACTAACTGCACTGTTTCAAAGCCACTTCACTTCTTATGTTCTTGGAAAGTCTTCTCCAGAGCGAAAAGTTGTCTACTAATAAAAACACCATCTTCCTGCCCAGAGCAAGGAGAATGGAGGAGCCACCAGAGACGTGCCACAAAATTTCAACCGTGGCAGAAAGTTGGGCTCATTCCCACTGATTAATAGGACAGAAGCAGAAACCCAGTGCAGCAATTGTCATTTGGCAGAACTCCACAAAGCCAGAAACACTAGCCTGTACGGTACGTTCGATGCTAATGCCCCGCAGGGAAGTGGCTTGCTCTTTTCCCTCTTGAGATAAACTGCTTTCTATTGGTTGAGTACCAGGACCAAGAAGGACAATCCAGAACTGGGGATGGATATACAGCCCCAAGAAGCGCAGTGGAACAAAGCACGATTTTCCCCTATTTTAAGGTATATATCTCAAAAACCTTGAGGGATATGTTGTTGAAAGTGAGTAGTTGGTGGTTTATAGTTCTCCAAATGTGTGTACAAACACACTAGCTGGAAAGAACATACAGAAGAAAGTAGATCAATGACAACCAGAGCAACTCACATCCACCCTGATGTTGTTAAATGTGTAAAAAAAGGTTTCTGGGGATTTCCTTCAATACAATCATCTTACAAAGTGAAGTTCAATTTATTCAACTTGTTGAAAAGGAGGTTAAGAGGTGACCCAATCACTGTGTACAGGTAATTACATATGGAGACAGTATTTGATAGCAAGGGACTTCTTAATCTTACAAAGAGCGAGCAAAGTCATGTGGCTGGAATCTGAACAAACCTGCATGAATTCAACCTTGAAATAAAACTGCTCCTGCCATTAGCAGTGTAATGGCAATTAGGGACTAGGAAAGAATGTAAAAGAAAGCTTTAGAGTCATTCTCTGGGGATATTATCACAAGATTAGGCATCACTCCAACAGCTAGGTGTTTTATTCAGATTCTGAGGCACATTTTACTGGCGGCACATGCAGAGTCCAGCTGCACCATCATGGCAATCCCCTTTTGTCTCAAGACTCCCTCCTGCACAGTCTCCTCCCTGTTGTAATATTTATAATGCTACCATTATGATAACTACCACAACTTCACATCTCAGAGCATCAGACAACCTGCATGATTTAGAAACAAACAGCTCCATATCCCCCCACGCTGATTCTCCACTGAAGAGGCATATTGCTTTTCTTGGGTTTCTATCAGATTGCTTTAAAGATAAAGGGATTGGACAGATCATCAATAAACAAGATACAACATACCCGGTACGACTGATGAGAACTGCAAACGTCCTCAGATGCACAACTAGCGTGCATCCCTTACACGTGCAGGCAAAACTCATACCAGCTTTGGGTGGCTAGGAAGGAACATTCAAAAATATCTCTTGATTTTCTGATGTTATATGTGGATAACAGCACAGGGTCAAAGGACAAAGCAAGAAGATAAATCAATCAATTAAATAACATTGCTAGTGATGCTTTACCTGACTTTATTAATCTAGCAGTCAGGCATCCCTTCAGCTAAACAGGGATACCATTAACAGGGAGTATTTCAGCCTGTCCTAAACTGAGATGACTCTGGATTTGCTACCTGCTAGGAACAGATACAGGCAACTAGCTCAAACAGAGCGTGCAGCTTCTAAAGTCAGGTTGGTTGGACGAGTGTCAGAGCTGCCCCCATTCCAGATAGAAATGTGGGCAAAGTGAAAAACTGCATTAAAATAAAAATACAGTCAATCTGATAAGAGCTCACCAATGCTAACTTTTTTTCTCTGACATTGTTTATTAATCAAGAAATGCAGTTGCTAGCAGAGTGAAAATTCAATGTCTGCAAAATGTCAATGACTGCAAAATGAGTATTATTTACTAATAATTAAATCTGCAGTTTGGTAGAGCTTAGTACATAAGCAAATATTTAAACACACAAAATTCACAAGTTAACCTGATTTTATGCACCATTTTACACAGAGAAGAGAATCCTATTGATTGCACAATTCATTGTCTGTTTGTGAAGAAAACAGAAACTTTTAACTGCCTTCTCCAGCAAACAGGCACAGAAAACATCTACATAGCAGGTAAAAGATACACTGCTTTCACGAGCCTGGCAAAATGCACAGTTATTGTTCTAGGAGAGCCATCGAACAGAACAAGCCTATCTTGGAAAGTTTTTGCAACACAACCGTTACGCATCTTCAACTGTTTGATTAGTCTCAAATATCTCCCAGATCCTGGTTCGTAACACTGTCAGATAATTCGATATTCCATATTTCAGATCAAATTTTTTTCTTGAAGAAAAGGAAGATGCAGTTTGGTTTCTAGTCCCTATTTGGGGCAGTATATGTGTGGCTTAATGGTGAGGAGTTGTATGCAAGACCTTATAATCGTGTTCTGCTTACTGCACTTCTGAGATCCCTTATCTGCCGTCCTTTCCTTGCCCACCTTGCAGAGAGCGGCACTGACCACAGCTATCATCATAAGTACTGGGAAAATAGATTTTTTGTATATGAGGAGACCAAAATTCTTATAGAAGTTTTTATATAGCTGGTCACTAAAATAAAAAAAAAAAAAAATTAAAAAAAAATAATCACTCAGCATGAAAGAGATATTTGAAACTGGGATTCACTGTGAGTTATGAGGCTTAATTCCATTTCTTCTGTTCACAGATGCAACTCATCGAGGTTTCACTTAGAACCATAACTTCATATTTGAGGCACAAAATGTTTTCTTTAAAAAACCAGTACTCCAAATCAAAATTGTAAATATTCTGAAGGAATTGTGTTGTTATTTTAGTTACTGAGTAACAGAGATAATGAAACTGCTTGATTTTGAGCCTTGCCGATTTATTAATAACGTTCAAATACAAAGATTTGCTCTTCGGTAAGTATAAAAATATTGACAAAAAGCAATAGTGGAGTGAAACAAGTGATAACAGACATCACTTTGCCAAGGATATCAAAAAACATCTCCGCTTTTAACCCAATCACAATTCAGAAGACACATTGCGATTGCTGTGAACTTAAAGGAAAAGATGTATCCAAAAGATTCACTCCTGTAGGTTGATTTGGTGTTTTTCCACTCAAATAAATTTATAGACTACATGTCTGTATAGATTGACTCATTATATAGATGCTTCGCTCTTTCACAAAACTTTAAAATACCCCTTTTTTTTTTCAGAATAGGTAAGTATAAATTCTGAAGTTATTCTGTAGCACTTAAATTCTTTTGTGCATAATTCAAAAATATCATTTGGAGCAATTGTTAATTCAGACACTGATATGAGCATTGAACATTCTCCTGTAGTAAACATGTATAAACCTGATCCATGTTTCTTTTGAAGTGACATGAGTTCACATGAGAAGGACCAAAAAAATTCTTTTGGAAGACAAAAAAAATATCATTCAGAAATAGAAAGAGTTAGCAGACTTAGAAAACTAGAGCAGACCTTTTAAAAAAAATACATGGTACAATGTGCCGTGAACTTCTAGACATGGTGTAAAACTGCAACATGAGAACTGTAGCACTACAATTATCTCCCAGATGTCTCCTCTGGTGTCTGCTAATTGCTGTAATGACATCTGCAGCGCCAGAGCTGGCTCATCACCTAGAAGCAGAATTCCCTCTCTTCTTCACCATCGGGGCTGGCTGGGGTGGTCAGAAGAACTGCCCCTTCCATCCCCCAAAACCCACCGCTTGTGAGCTAGCACTCGCCCTCAGTAACTGCTGGTGGGGAAGGCAGTCCTGCAGACTAGCTGGGAATGGCAGGCCCCAGGCAAAGCAGGCACCTCATAGATGCTCACTCTCTAAAATGGACCAGATAAGAAAAGATGAGACAGGGAAGCAATAAAATAAACATTTTTCTTTAATCAGAAAGTTCCATCCAATCAGCCTTGCCTGGGGAGAAGCACATGCTGCACTGCCAGAAATCAAAAATAGGTTAAGTCTAAACAGAAGCAAATGAAGCAATAACAACAAGAAACAGTAACAGAAGACACTGTTAGAATAAATACTAAACAATAGTCTGACTCATCTATTATTGTTCATATTATTTTAACCTAGCTTCTCTTTCTGTAGTAAAACCTGCTAAAACGCCTAATTACATTTTTGTACAGAACATGTATAAATTATGTTAGCTTGCGTGGTTTAGGTGAGATGAGAAACCTTGGTCCTTGGGAACCATTTTTCTCTTGGTCTTATGTTATATAAAGCCAGATGTTCTCTTTGCATCTAACCTTGTTAAATAATTGAGGAAAGGATATACAGTGTGCTAAAAAAATACACAAACATATCTGTAAATATGCATTCAATCAAAAACAAACTTTAATATTCTGGAATTGCATATCCTAATGCAAGCCTGACATTTTCACTTCAAATATGGTCAGAAAGACCTAAGAGCAGAGTTTGTAAAATTGTACCAGCCTGCAGCCTCCAGAAGCACTTCTCTTCTTGCACCTTTGATTTCTTCACAGAAAAGTCTCATTTCCCACTATCTTTTATGAAGTTTGTTGCTAGAAACCAACGCGTCGTGCCCCAATTCCTTTGGCAGCCTTCTGCAGACACAGAACAGTTGTGGTAACCCATAATAATACTGCACCTTTAATAACCCGAGGGTTTAAACCAAGTGAGAAATATTAAGAAAGCCTTTTTTCCAGTTACTACATTAATATATTTAAGGAATATATACCTACGAGATTATATCAAGTTCTTTCTAAATGTACCTGGTAATACCATAAACAAGACTCATAACTTTTAGAAAGTTGATTTAAATTCGACTGCAGGAGTTAAAAAAGGCTGGTTTAAAAGTGAAGGCTTAACAGTCCCCTACAAAGGAGATTTCTGTTTCTTTAGATGTTACAAGTGTGATACAATAACAAAGAACAGCGATCGAACTAAAGATGAAGCAGGCTGAGAAGCTCTAAAGGAGTCTGTGTTGGGCTGTCTGCCAGCAGCGTTCAATGGCAGGGAGGAAAAAGGGAACAACAGAGCCAGCAAAAAGCGTTGGGGCTACATTTGTGGCAAACGGAGCCTGGATAGAAGAAAAGCTCAAATAAGAAGGAAATAAACTGGAGGAGAAGGCATTCAAAAGTATCAGAGGACAGCTTCTGCCTTTTTGGTGAACAGACAAAGGGGAAAGTTATGGAAGAAAAGGTTAATTTAATTAACAAAATACTCAGGTGCAGACATTACTTCATGTCAGCTGGCCAACAGGAAAATAAAAACCATTTCTGGTCAGAGTTTAACATAACCTTTTCATTACAAAAAGGTGGTCCTTCATCTTACTGTTGGCCGATTTAGCAGCTGACAATCACACTCTGCACCTTCACTAACTGTTCCCTGAAACGCCTGGCCGGTGGTTACGTGGTTTCCATAAGCTATTGGCTGACCTTTACTTCCAGAAGAGGATTGCAGCAGAGAGACGAAAGTGTCCATAAACACAACAATGTATGTAATTGAGAGCTTTTATTGGAAAACAAAATTGTACGTATGTCCCCTATGCCCAGACAGGACGAGCTGGAAGTTCTTCCCTTCTCTGAGCAGACTCGGTGTATTTCTGTCAGGGTGGGCGGGAAGCCCCTGTTGGTTTCTCCAACTTACACCACAAGAATGTAAAATAGTTAGAACAGTCTTGACTTTGGAGTCCTTTTCTCCTGTCCTGGGTTCAGCTAGGACAGGGTTAACTTCCGTAGTCACGATAGCCAGACCGAACCAGCCATGGGATATTCGATACCACACCAGTGTTGTGCCCAGAACTTGTAACGGGCGGCTAGTGGACTGGGCACAGAAGTGCTTTGTAAATCACTCGCTTTATCATCGTAACTACTGCTGTTTTCTCTCTGAGTTGTTAAGTAAACTCATCTTAACCTACATGGCTCTCTTTTTACTTTTTATTTTCTTCCTCCCTCAGAGGAGAAGGGGAGGCAGCAAGCGGTTGTGTGGTTCTTAGTTGCCAGCTGGGTTTAAAACCACGACATCCCCTTTGCTGCAACCTGTCCTTTAGTCTCTCTTTCCAAGATCAACGCAAGTTATATACAGGTACCACCTTGCTGACGGCCTATGGTTCGCCTGTGTATCTTTGTGGGTAAAGCACCTCCTACCTTGACAGAGGAACAGCCCACGGAAGTAGTCGCTTTCAAAAATGGACATAATTTGTGTTGACCATAGCAACTAGTGAACAGCCAGAAGTCAAAAGGACCCGGCTGAGGAGCGAGGGAGCAGCTGTAGAAGATCACTGCTCAGAATTACAGGAGTGCGCTAATCTCAATATACAGCTACCACCCTCACAAATGCTTATCTAAGACCAAAGTCATATATCGTTTTCCCAAACGATGATTCAAAACAATGATCTAAAATTAAGAAGGTTGATTCCTAAAATATAACACATCATGACAAATAATTCACACATCCGAGCAAAAACTATAGCATATGCTATGAGTCAAGAAAAACTGGCAACCTTTAATATATATTCTTATTTGAAAATGGCATCGGTGGTTTCCTGCGTATATATGCTTTTGTCATGCATGAACCGGACGTTACATAGTTATGTAAAACAGTTAACACCAACAACTATTCCAGCGCTTCTAAACCCTTCTAGAATTGCTTCCCTGTTTGGATTATCCGAAGAAATTGGAAGTATGTGCGGCAATCATTACTGCCATACTTCTTAAGAATATCTAGTCCAGTTTGTTTACTTTTTATATGGTTCGGGCTAGAGAGGCACCTGCTGTAGAATCATAGAATCATTTTGATTGGAAGACCTTTAAGATCAACTGTTAACCCAGCACTGCCACATCACCACTAAACATGTCCCTAACACCACAGCTACATGTCTTTTAAAATACCTCCAGGGATGATGAGTCCACCACTTCTCTGGGCAGTCTGCTCCAGTGGTTTGCAACACTTCCAGTGAAGAAATTTTTCCTAATATCCAACCTAAACCCTCCCTGGCACCACTTGAGGCCATTTGCTCTTGCCCTGTCGCTTGTTACTTCGGAGAAGAGACCGACACCCACCTCACTACAACCTCCTCTCAAGTTGTAGAGAGGGATAAGGCCTCTCCTAGGCCTCCTTTTCTCGAGACTAAACAACCCCAGTTCCCTCAGCTGCTCCTCATCAGACTTATGCTCTAGACTCTTCACCAGATCCATTGCTCTTCTCTGGACACATTCCAGCACCTCAATGTTCTTCTTGTAATGAGAAACCCAAAACTGGACACAGCATTCAAGGTGCAACCTCACCAGTACCAAGAATCACTTCCCTGCTCCTGCTGGCCACACTATTTCTACTACAAACCAGGATGCCGTTGGCCTTCTTGGCCACCACTGCTGGCTCATACTCAGCCAACCAACACCCCACACCCCCAGGTCCTTTTCCAAGAGGCAACATTCCAGCCACTCTTCCACAAGCCTGTAGCATTGCAGGGGGTTGTTGTGGCCCAAGTGCAGGACCCAACGCTTGGACTCATTGAACCTCATACCATTGGCCTCTGCCCATGGATCCAACGTGTCCTTCAAGCAGATCGACACTCCCACCCAAGTTGGTGTCATCTGTGAACTTACTGAGGGTGCCATCAATCCCCTCATCTAGATCATGAATAAAGATGTTAAAGAGAACAGGCCCCAATACTGAGCCCTAGGGGGCATCACTTGTGAGCAGCCACCAGCTGGATTGAACTCCATTCACCACCACTCTTCGGGCCTGGGGCCATACAACCAGTTTTTCATCCAATAAAGCACACACGTATCCAAGCTGGGAGCAGCCAGTTTCTCCAGGAGAATGTCGTAGGAACCAGTGTCAAAGGCTTTACCAAAGTCTGGGTAGACAACATCCACCTCATTTCCCTCATCCACTAAGCAGGTCACCTTGTCATAGAAGGAGATCAGGTTGGTCAAGCAGGACCTGCCTTTCATAAACCCATACTGACTGGGCCTGATCACCTGGTTGTCCTATATGTGCCTCATGATGGCACTCAAGATGATCTGCTCCATTATCTTCCCTGGCACCAAGGTCAGACTGACAGGCCTTTAGTTTCCTGGATCCTCCTTCCAGCCCTTCTTGTAGACGGGCATCACATTTGCTATCCTCAAATGATCAAGCTATGCTGAGGTACAATCAAGCTCATCTACCTCACGGAGTCAGAAAGCTCATCCTGTGGAATAAGCACCTTCAGAAACATGCCATGACGACAGTCCCTGCAACGGATTTCTTTGTGGAAAAATAATAGTTTACTGTTATCTATAGCCCAACCTACCGTCATCATTCCAATGATACAGAATTTTAGACCAGTCCCTTTTTTTTAATGAAAAACTTTAACATTCAATGAAGCTTGGTGGCATTGCCATTGCAGACTAAATCTAATACCTAAACTGTGTATGACCTGATTTCAGCAAGAACATCTTTTATTGCTACAGAAGCCAAAGCACGATTAATGCAGCTGACCAACAGCTCATAATCATGCTCCCAGAAACTAAAGCAGGGTCCGTTTCATAGATCAGGACCTTTCAAATGTGTAATTGAGTACAATATTGCATATAGGAAGTACATAATACATGCTGTACATTTAATGCTGTGTAGTAACTACAGATAAGTACTGGTTACTTTCCCATTTTGAACAAGGGCATTAGTGATGAAACTCCCAGAGGCAAACACCAAGTCATTGCACTTAGCAATAAATTACAGAGGTCTCAACGAGAAGTGTAGGATAATTATACTGCTATCATACCGTGAGTCAAGAGCTAGGGATTTTAGCACAAACACCAATAAAAATGTGGCTTCTTATGGTAGTCTCCAAAAAACACTAAAACCTATCGCACTTTTGTAGCTTTGCTGTTATTTTCAAACAAAAAGGCAGTAGCTTTCCAGATGCAAATAGTAGCTCTAGCCTACCACCCTAATGACCGGCACTCAACGTTATTCACTGTTTCTACAAAACAATTCCATTCAGTTGTATTTGCAGATAAAAACATGAGTAAAGTTTGAGAGTGATGTTTCCTTCACTTCAATCGTACTATTCATATGTTTTACAGTACCTTTTGTGTCGTAAAATGAAAGTCCTATTTTGGACTGCAGCAGAATTCAGCTTCTTGTGAAACTCTTCCATTGCACACTTGCTATTTCGTATCGTAAAGGCATACTTTGAAGATAGCTGCATACGTACCAAGTCACTAAACACTTTTTTTAAGGCAGAAAAGAAGCTAGATGTTGCACTGAAACTTTTCAATTTGTTACCAAATTTTAAGTACTGCACAGCTCAAAAGTTACATTAAGTATGAAGGGGAGAGATTAATTCTTTTTCTTTTCCTGTAAGAACACAGCCCCCACTTGCTAAAAAAGCCCTAAGTCAAGAAGACAATGAACTCATTCTTACGCGGACAATGCTGAGCAATGTAATAGTCAGCATCTTCTCGAAGCAAAACTTTTTTTTTAAATATTGCAAGGGTTCGAAGAAAAAGCTTAAACTTTTCTCGAAAAGCAGGCTATTTTATTTTGACACCTTTTCCCTCCAAACTTCATTGAATAACTTTCTGGATGGGGAAAAACAAATACAATGCATAGCACAGCATACACACAAAACAAAATAGTGTTTTCTACTATAAAGATGGGAGCCCATTTCCAGGCATTTTGACAGAGGAGCAAAATAAAAGTACTGCAGATACTGAGGCAGCTTCCTTGTATTCTAAGACAAAGATTTATTTATCATCTCTGATGAGCAATGCTAAGACAGTCTGACTTCAAAGAAGAATAGGAAGACTTACCAACTAGTAATACCACAGAAAAATGCCCTAAATAGTTCCTGCAAACTGAGAAAACAGATTTCTGAAATATTTCACAATTGAGTACTTTTAGGACTTGACTTTCTCCTTTTCAAAATGGTAAAGAACATTCAGTTTTAGCTATAGATGATGGCTTACTCTTAAACGCTATCTGCACTGCCTTCTCTTTTGTAGGTACTCCAGCACCTGCAAGCCACAAGCAACATCTACTTGGTATTGACATGGACATCACATTCCAGAAATAAAAATAATATTAAAAAATTAGATATTAATGTCACCATTATTCCATGTGTTTTCTCACATGTACTGATTCCCAGCTGAGCAACTGCCTAAGGCCTTGCTCCTCCTATGTAACAGAGGGCAAGCATCTGCACTGAGCTGGCTAGTTGGGATGTTTGCTGGTTCCACACACACCTGCTGAAGTGACACACCGGGTAGCTCTGGAGGAGCCAGGACGGGGATATCAGTGCCTGCCACACTCCAGAGCTAACAAGCCACACAGGATCTGAGCTGGCTGCATGCAGAGCCATCTGGCAACGGACAGCTCCTTAGCTTGTTGGAAGACCCACATCTCCAAGGAGCACTGACTTCCCATTATCCGTGTGGTAGGGGCTGGGTTCCAAGTCCAGCAGAAAAGGCTGTTACATACACAGAGAGCTGTGGACATCCTCACTGCAGTGGAGCCTGGGCTGGCTGTCAGCAACTCTGCCCCAAGCTGGTGCAAGTTGCTGGTGAACAGCACCTGCTCTTTCAGAACAGCGGGGTCGTGGTGGCGGGCGCACAGCTCCGTGGGGCTGTAAATTCAGTGTGCCAGGGGCACGCATCAGCTGGAGGTCTGAATGACAGTTCTTGAACTTGTCCACATGAACCTTGCATTTTTAATTTCCTGTGCTCAGCCGTGTGACGAGTTTACCTCAGCTCAAGCGTTTAGCACTTTTCAAGTGGGAAAGGCTGTATCTCAGCACAGCAGCTGGACTGTCTACCCTCGTTGCTCTTGGCTGGAAGAATGAAAAAGTGGAAGCTTTTGACTTTTTTTCCCCACCTCTTCTCTGTCTCCTCTCTTTGTTTTTGGTTACTGGATACCGAGACCACTGTGCAAGAATGTATCTGCTAGTCCGCTATAATTTCAGTGAGACTAACAAGGATGGTTCCCAGAAGTCTGGGCAATACCAGCTGCTCACCACATCCTTGTTTCTTGTGGAATGCGTTCCTTCTCAAAAATGTTAATTACAGACTCGCTTTAATGGCTTTTGTCCACTGAGGGGGCAACTTGCACACACAAAAAACCCAAATGTAAATAATCATACTTTTCATTTGTAGTTTCAAATGGCAAAGGAAACAAAAAAAGAACTCTAAATTTCCCCAGGCAACCCACTTTGTCACACAAACAACGATGCCAATTACCATTAAATCTAATATGCCAAGGAAACTCTTCTTTATTAATATTAACACAGTTTTAGTGCCCTTCAAAGAAAAATTTTCTTAGAAATGAGTCAGTACCAAAGGCACTTGAGTACAATTTTTCAGTAACAATGCCTATGTCATATGATATAGTCTATATGTTAAATCTGTTTTTCTGGAGAGTGGCATTTGTAGACAAATAGCTATCAAATTTTCTTGGCTGACCTCATTTTGATTATAGGATTGACAATAAGCTGTAAATATTTATCACAATAATTTGTGTGGTTTGTATTTTAATTACCATCAAGTGCTAAGATGGCAGAATAGACACTTAGTTATAAACGCAAATGAAATTCCAAAACTAATTTAAAAAGTCGGTGGGATATTGTCTAGAAAATGTAGTCAAATAATATTTAATATCTTCTTCTAAATCTTCCAAGAGGCTGAACAAATCGTTTTATGAAGGTGCAATGCTAATTTACATTCACTGCCCATACTTGGTTTTTCCCACCTGAATTTCTAGACCTAGTTCCTGGAGTGCTTCTGTAGCATCTCCCACTTCCCCTTGGCTATCAAAGGCAGCCAGTGAAGAGCAAGGTAATTTCACCATCTCCCAGATCCTCACCTCATCTAAGGTCAGAGAATTACACTGGAAGTGTCTGTTTGTGTACGTACTTGTACAGCCGTGCTTGCGACGCCACCACCCCCTTGCCTTTGCCCGTACAGGGCTCACAAGACAGTATCTCTGTGGCTTTCCATAACATTCAACATGGCGCACGCACCGTAATTTGGAGTGGACATGATAGCTCATATTAAAAATACCTCCTTGAAACACGTCAAGTATGAATTGAAAATGAGTGAAATGCATTCAAATGTATGTCTTCCTACACAGGTAACTACTATTTCTGCTTCCCAGTTCCTGGATGTGGAAGTACTATCAACTATTTGATCTTCCGTCACTATTGCGCATTAGCACAAAGAGCTGTTTCCCACTTAAATTCCAGAAACTGGTGTATACAGAGGGGTTTTTGCTAACTGTACTTATTGTATTATGGGGGGGTTGTAACTCATCAAAGGGACTGCTGGCAACTCCAGCAGCATTCTCTTTGCGGCCTGAAAGGTTTTGCTCCACAGCTGGACAGCTCATTAATTCCAGAATTAAATTAAGGGTATCCTCATTCACAGGGAACATCCCACATAACAAAACACTCCTCTAAAATTTCCACCTGAATGAAAAAATAAATGCTGTAAGTGAACAAAAATATCAGACCAAAGATCTTTAATAATTTGTTTCTTTCAAGAGATTCACATCAAAGATTATTTTATGTACTTTCTAGTGTGGTTTTTAAAAAATATTTCCTTTTTCAACATTAAGGAGCTTCATGTTTGACTGCAACCAGCAGAAAATCTTTTTTTATATAATTACCAAAAAACATATAGGGAAAAGACCCGATTGCCTAGCTCCCTTTAAGAAAACGATGATTTTTGTATTGTCACTGGTGACAGAGCCATTAAAATTGCCAATACATTGGATTGACCAGTACCTGATCGTACAAGAGTTTTGCACAGTGAACCAGAGACAGGTAATCAGCCCTGTGAGTAAACATTCTTTATTATCTACAATTGCCCTGTTATTTTCCATGATGAAATAGCTAATATTGCAGTTGATCTCACAAAGACAACAGTTTTCTAGGTTATGAGGTGATAAACACTCTCTGAAAAAGCTGATTTTTCAGCAAGGCAAGCGATCTGTATAAAAACATTGTGGATTGGATAACAAAGAATTAAAAAGCATTATGTATGATATAAATGGACAGCCAGGTATGTTTCTTATCGAATTGCAATAGTGTAGTATATTTACTTTTGCTATTAAACTTAGTCTTCTATATATGAATAGGATCTACAGAGCCACAGATATACTGGGCTTTAACAATTTTAAATGTTACTTTTAGCTGGAAAAGGTTTTATTGAAATACATTTTGACATCTTAATGGTACCTGAAATGTAAATCAACATTTGAAACTAAGTAAATCTTAAAATCCTGCTATTTTCGTACAGTTTGGTAATAATTTTCATGACATTATACATCTTAAATTACTTTGGTGAAAGCTCATAAATATGGAAGTCTAGGTATCTTGTCATGGATAACAAAAACCAGAAGAAAATACAAATACTCTGTAATTTTAAATACAAGTTTAATTCTATAGGGCCTAATTAAAAGCTGAATACTACCATGCGGTTATTCCTGTGGGGGAAAAGTACAAAAATCGGACTGGTATTTTTGCCTTGTTGTTTTGTTTCACACAATCTCTAACTGTACCCATTTCCTTCCTTCCTCACCTTGGTGCAGCTTCACTTTACTTTCATCTCCTGTGGCTTTGTTTGAAATTACTCTTGTTGCTCAACAAAATTTGAGGGCTAATACGAGATGTTCAATGTAAGGATAAATAAAGGATGCTTCTCTTCAGGGTAGTAATAAAACAACTTTCATTACTGCTTTATTCCTAAAAAGGGAGAAGAAATTGTTTTTACTGAACCTAGCCTTCACCCCAAATTTTTTTATTCCATTTTCTATAACCCTCACTAAAACCGATTATGGTAACTAATTACCATGTACCGTCCTTTGAGAGCACATGTTAAACTAGCCAGGCAACAGCATACCGTATTTAAATAAGCAACGTGATATTATCTGCTTACCAGAATCTGCGCAGTAAATTCAGTGGCTTAAAACCATCCAACAGTAGCTAGGGCGGCCATTTCTCATGGCGCTCCTGTGCTTCAGCTGCTTAAGAAGCATCAAAATAAACTTTTTGTGTTACAAGGAATATCCTAAATAAATGCAAAGTGGGGTGACCGCATGTTTCAGGCATATATTAATTAAATCAAAAACCTAGAAACCTAGAAACGCAAGGAATAGCATATCCTCTTGGTGCATCACAGAAAGCATCTGCCACTTCGGTTTTGCTAGTTACCACCAAGAGAGCAAATTTCCTTTACCAGAGATCCCCCAAACCACAGAAAACACACCAGTCCTTCATGAATGCAGATATTTCTAGGCAGCATCAGCTTAAAATGGAAAAATAGTTTTGAAGACTGCAGTCCTTACATTGGACGTGTTCTTTTTTATTTTGCCCCAAAGAATCCTATTGGTTCGATTCTTTGCCTCTGTAGGGCTGCAGCCACCTGCCTCGCTCACCTCGTGTCTGAGTGGGGCCATCTGGATGCACTACCAAACCTCTCACTCTCCACTTCAGGTGCATGGAGAACAAACACAACGCAGAGTCCCTCTTTACTGGTAAACACCCATATGTGTAACCCAGGGATGCTACGATGCTACGGCTTCTCTTTGACATCACTGCCGTGCCCACTTGCTTAGATTTCACCTTAAAACTGTGCCCCATGAAATATCGAAGCACCGCATGTCAGAAATAGGGACTGTCTTAGCACCTTCAGCTGTGTTTGTTGCAGGCTCTGCAACCCACTGAGCTTTTACACAAAAATGTAATTGCTACTTTCAGATTTTTAAAAAATATTGAAATAATTTTACAGGATGCCATGAAAGCCAGATCCTTTCTGCACACCAACCGCTGGCAGTAACTGTAAACAAGAAGCGCTATCACTGCTAGAAGCAGACACTGTCTGCAAAACCATGCCGTTAACTTCAGAAGGTGCCATTACTGAGAAGAGACTGAGCTGAAGACTAAAATCACTGAACAGAACGAGTTCTGTTCTAACGCAAACCAAGACAGAGAGCATGGTGGTCTTGTTGCAAGAAAAATGAAGCAGCAATGGTACAAAACGTGGGGGTGGGAACCTTCAGTTATAAAAGTATGTCTTAAACTTCTGTAGGTTTGTATTCATGCACAGCACTGACATGCAGAGAAAGTAAATCAGTGTTTTTGAATAACTCATCCTTACTGAAAAGCATCTAACTAATTAAGAGTCTGATTCAATTACAGCATCAAGCCGAGTTCCCAGAAGACAGAGATGGGCCGATAAGGCCTTTTGAAAGCACAAAAACTAGACGGCAATTATGTTCTACAAGACTCCTCTTCAAAGAGCTGAGCTTCCCACAGGAGATTGCAGCAAGGTTGTTTAGCTCCAGTATGCGACCCCTAACCCTGCACATCATCCAGGTACTAAAGGTGTAACCGTCATCTCAAGAGTTATGGAAGAAGGGCAGGAAAACTCTGCACATCAAACATAAATAAATAAAGGACAACACAGTTACAAATAATTTCAAAACACAAGGTGTAAGAGGTAGATTTACTCTTTTTGAAAAACCACACACACGAGCATGTGATCTGCAGCCAAAGGTTAGGTACTTCGGAGCATCTGGGCTGTAGCCTTCTCTAAGTAACAATTCCAAACATCCTTCACCACCACCACCACAATTGCTGAACATATGGGGCTCACTTTTTCTGCTCCTTTGTCACAGATCTCATCAACTCCTGCAAATATTCATAAATATTTATATGTCTGTATTTCTATTGAAATACTGCAAATATTTAAAGTCACTAATTATTTGTGAGACATTGTGAAGCAATTGCATTTTAATTTTCTGGTAACTTCTCATATGGTCATTAAGAACAAAAACCCTACCTTTTTTTTTTCAATTACTGGGTTTTCTTAAAAGAACAGCATTTATCGTTCAGTAATACGCTCGTAAGAAACAGTTTGCTTTGGCACTGGTTTTCATTGCTGACTGGCTGGACAAATTGCCCTGCCATGTACAGGCTCAGGTGCCTCTAAAATCCTCTGTTCATAGAATCATCTGGTTGGAAGAGACCT
>NW_010392345.1:47189-62765 GCF_000710305.1 Buceros rhinoceros silvestris | reverse complement strand
ATTTAGAAGGATCAACACAATTATTTTGGATTAGGTAATGGAAATTGGCATGATAAATAAGTGTTAGACAATTTAGAAGGATCAACACAATTATTTTGGATAAGGTAATGGAAATTGGCATGATAAATAAATGTTAGAAGTCTCTCAGTGACACGAAACTGTATTATTTAATTAGAACTTCAGATAAAATGATAAGGTCTGGTGATTACATTTTCATTAGTTGTACATTCTGCAGTATCACGTAACAGCTTTGTTGATTGTGCATAGTTTACTATGTTTTCAAAATGCAGCACAATTACATGTCTCTTTAAAATACTCTTATTGTGCTGGAAAAAATGGATGGGGCTGGTTGAAGCATTTTAAGCTAGTAGGATGAACTGCAACTCTCATTTAGAATAAGCATGTGAGACTTATTTCCAATGTAAACTAACATTTTCGCCAATAAAAATAGCTATCCAAAGCAAAAATTTTACAGAATAAGTAAAAGCAGATAATAGTATTTCTCTAGAAAAAGCATTGGTAAATTACTGCCAAGCAATGTAAGAGTTTGGGGAAGTTTGTAAGAGAAAAAGATGGAGAAGAATAGAGAATGAACAAAAAAAGCATGGTAGAATAATTATGAAAAACAAAGATGAGAAATAAATTTTTCATCTAAAAATACAACTAAAGGGTCAAGGCAGGAGACAAAGGAGGGCTCATGTACCACTTACAGTCATGGGCAAAAGACAAACTCGCCTGGGGGAAACAAAACCAATTTAATCCAAACATCCAAAACCACAAACAAATCACCAATTAAATTAGAGTAGGACAGAAAAGAGAACGACAAGATCTTAAATACACCATACCCTCACTCCTCCCTTTTTCCTGGAACTGGCTTTAATACTTCCCCCCACAGACTTGGCACTGGAGGGGCAGAGGGAAGTACAGGATGGGAGTGCAATCTGTCTTAACTCTTTCCAGGTTGTTCCACTGTTTACTCCAAGGAACACGTGCCTCACAGGTCCTTTAGGCCATGTGACATCCCCCACCCTCTGCTGCCACAGGGGACACTCCAGCATGAACATTACCGGTCCAAGTAGGGATCTGCTGCCAGGCTCAGCTCCCCCAGTTCTAGGCCGACCAGTTGCCAAATCTCCTCAAGGTCACTGCATTTTTCAGGGGCTCCAGGTCTCTCCCCACTGGATTCTGTTCATGAGGGGTCTCTACATCCCATCCATTTTCCACTGCCAGTGCCCTTTGAGACAGCCAACTTGCCACAGACCAAAGGAAAATTCCTGTACTGGCATGTATTCTGCAAACTCCTCCTGGTTACCTCAGTGATACCATGGTTGCTCCTGTTCCATGATACCCCCTCCAAAACAAAAGAGAGTTCCAGAAATGAAAAGATGTTTTCAAAAGCATTTCCCCCCTTAAATAGGCTTATTCACAGAAACACTGATTGGCACAGCCTGGGCCAGAGGTGGGGCCAAAATCGGAGCTGAGGAGAGCTCTTTTCACAAAACATCTTGCAGAGATCACGCTGGTGGCCCCATCCCTCGCATCAAAGCAAAGGCAGCAGCCTCCTCCACCTACCACCAAAACCACACCAGATCCTAAACCACAATTCGGAACTGCCCATTTCCTCCATACTTAGAAATTTATGGACAAACCTGGACACTCAGTGTTTGTGATCTGTATCTGCAGAAAAGGACTTAACAACTTTCTCTGCTCCTTCTGCATCCAGCTTGCTTCATGTGGGAAGAAGCACACAGAGCATATTGATGCGACGAATTGTTTATCGTAGGGTGTATTGTTGGTTTGGATCCAGGTCTCTAGCTTTCAATTGGCTTAATTACCTACCTAAAACCAAAGTTCGGGTAAGCAGAACTATTCTCATGTTTAGTTTACCTTACCGCTAAATCTTGAGGCTTTGTTAAGCATGCTGAACTTCTGATTAGCAGACAGGAATGGGTTTTCTTCATTGCCCATAGCCACAATAAGCTCAGGAAGACAGTGACAATTCTATGTTAATAATATTACTGTTGCTTCATTAATCATCTTTTTGTTCATATTAAATGTGAAATATTGTTATCAAAAAGAGAATTATCATAACAAGAGTTCAAGCTTCCAATATCCAATTTGTTGTTATTGTATTCTGAAGGACTGTGATTTTAATCTACATTTAAAAAATATTTTCAGTATTGTGCAGAGAAAAAAATATCTAAGGTCCCAGTTCACCAATCTGTCCCCTTCAGCAAAACATTTAAAGCTTTTGTTACCCATTAATTTTAACAGGTTTAATACATGCTTAAATGTAATGGACCTAAATGTGTAGCAAATCAGTGGATTTAAAGCAATTTTATCTGCTGCATCTATTCTCGCCAGACAGACTCCTCAGCCATTCCCATAGTGACAGTAAGTGCCAAAAGCACTTAAAGGAAGATGTCAGCTTTGTGAGATCCTATCAGATCTTCTAAATTTAACGTAGCAGGTACACTTTTTGTTCTAGCTTCTTGCAACGAAATTAAGTTTTTAGAGCAACCCAAATCAATGAAGTTAGACCCAGTGAATTCATATTGTATTAGCCCAAATGGAATTAATGGTCTCTCTAAAGGAATTGCACTTCTTCGTAATGTGCATGAGACTAAATGATCAATATAGTCTCTTTTGCTGTTAAAGACCAAAACTACTGAGCTTTCAGGCTGAAATTTGACATAAAAGGTCGAACTTTAAAGTATTGTTTGCTTTGATGTCAGTAGTGATTGAAATATTTACATGCAAAGAGGAAAGGGCTTCAAAGGATAGTCAAGCCTCTGGTCTAGTTTCTTTCTTAACTGAAGTTACAAAACCCATTTTTAAAATTGTAAGGTTTCTTGTTTTGCTTTGTTCTGGTTTTTTTTTTTTTTTAATGCTTTTTTTTTTGTGGTTTGGGTTTTTGTGGGTTATTTGGGGTTTTTTTGTTTGTTTGTTTTTAACAAGTGAGCAAGGGAGAGAGGGTTAATAAAATTTCCTTTTTACCAAGAACAATTTGATGAAATGGAAAGTTCAGATGCCCTTCTTTGCTAGACTTATCTCAAAATTCTCATCTATTTGTAACACTGTAGTAATACACACTGAACAGAATTCTGTAGTAATTACAGAAAAAGAAGAGACAATGTGAAACTCAGACCTGAGGAACTGGTAGTGCAGCACAAAGAAGTAGAATGGAGGGAAGTGTGAGCGGAGAGACAGACTGAAGGGAAGGAGTCTTATTACTTGTGTAAGAGTCTAGCAACAGCAGCAAGTACTATTTTTGTTTTATCACTCAAATTGTTTTAGGAGGAAAGGTAATTTTCAGATTTTCATACAATTTGGAAACAGAACTGTTCAAATAGGTTTGATAATACATTTTCTGTCTCCTTGCAATGTTCATAGGGCAGAAAGCCTCCAGTTCTAGCTAATGTGTTTGCCCATAGCCATTCATTTATCTTCGTGACATGAAGTTTTGTCCTCTGCTGTCTTGATTTGTTGATGATATTGCCCCAAAGTGAAAGCTATGACACTGTTCCATGGAAAAGAATAATCCTTAAAGGCATTTTTCTAAAAGTATGCTTAAATTTTCCCGAATCTAGGGCAAGGTAATTTGCAATTTCTTTGAATTCATTCTTCCATTCCTAAGTTTTTCCACAAAAGACTGATTTTGACATCTGATTGTTTTCCAAATTCTTACTAATAAAAGCTGTGCTGGAATTATTAGCTTCTCACTTTAGAACAATATGTTAAGACATATTAATCATAGTGAATGAAGTTTATTGATCGTATAAGAACAAAACACATAATTTATAATAATTTAAAAAACTTAAAGACCTACTGTGTTAATTATGCAACACATCTTCAAAGATAGGTAAATTAACTGTTTTGTCTTCTGACATAATGTTTGCTGTACAAGAAAAGGGAAAAGTGAATGCTATTTTCTTAATTCAATTTGTTGAAAATTTTCTATTACAGCGACAAAAAATAAATGTGAAACATATGAAAACAAAACATTAAGTGAAGGTGTAACAAACTAAAGCATACTGGTATAGTGGGTATTTTATGCAAAGTCTTTCAGACAATAAATGCATTATAACTGATTGAAAGAAATATAAGAAATAGAAAGAGAATATAATATAGAGTCTTTAAATAGTCCTAATCTTTGTAAATGCAGAATAAAACAAAACCAAAGATCTAACATGTTGCATTACATAATTGTGTAAATTACTACTATGGAATGAAGCAAGAAATATGAAATGTATTGTGGGTTTTTTTTCAAATCAAGTTATTATATGGTAATTTATACATGTTTTAATTTTCATGAATAGTAGGAAGTCAACAACAGTAGTTTAAGAGATGTCTTAGCTACAGGAATATTATTTAACGAAAGATCATATTATCATCAAAAGGAATCCAGGCTTGGTTTCTCCTCATGATACAACTCACGAAGTTATTTTTCTTAAAAAAAACTAAACCAAACCAAACCAAACCAAACCAAACCAAACCAAACCAAACCAAACCAAACCAAACCAAGAATGAGCCTGCAGAGTCTCTACAGGACTCCTAGGAGAAATCAGGACTCATTCCATGGTGAGACATAGGAGAGGTTCACTGACTTCCATAGGTTTAGGATAGTCACCCACTCCACTCGCCCCCAAGTTAGGAGATGTCATTTTTCAACAAAGATCAACAACATACTTACAACTTAGGTTTCAGGGTTACAATGACTGATCTCAAAATAGAAATACCAGTAGCAAACTCTTTTTCAATAATGTATGAAGAACAAGTAGAATATATACTGTCACTTAATATCGAAAAAATTTATAAGATCATAGTACGGACAATTTGTGAAGTAAATACGTTAATATTTCAGATGAATACTTCTAATAAGCCCTGTGTTTATTTACCAGTCTTGTGGGTTTTGGTCACAGCTGTGTGTTGAAGGCTACAGAAAGCAATTCCATCATTATGAAGTTTAGATCCCAATCCACAAATTTTACAGGACAAGTTTAAGCAGCATCAGAGACCATCTCTATTTCAAGAAGTAGATACTGAATTTTTACTGCCTGAGCAATGGCAGCCTAGATGATCCCAATCCACAAATTTTACAGGACAAGTTTAAGCAGCATCAGAGACCATCTCTATTTCAAGAAGTAGATACTGAATTTTTACTGCCTGAGCAATGGCAGCCTAGATGACAGAGATTCATTGGGTGCCTTGTCGAGAATGGTGAACATCCTAGTGCTTAGAACATACTAATGCTTAGCACAGTAGATTGTTATTCTCAGCTACTTGTGTGTGTACCAGCCAATAAATAATTACTTTGTACTTCGAAGTTGTGTTTGTTCTCCCTGCAGAATGTCTTTGTGAATGGTATATGTTGCCCAAACAGTGACACACAGAGGGATGGTTACACTGTGAAAACTGGAGAAGGCAGATGCAATGTCAAGAAAGGATGAGGGCAAGAGATTTCTGAAAAAAGTCTTGCTGAGTTTGGTGCCTCTGGCAAGAAGAGAGAGGTGGAGACACTGATTATATTACTCACCTGTTCCCAGAATGAGTCTATGTATTTCCATATACCCAAACTCCTCTTTCAGCAGTGGCAATCAGAGCAAGCTCTATGAATCCCTAGTAAAACATATAACAGTGAGTGTTTTGTTGAATTTGATAAACACATTTCATAGAGAATTACATAATTTTGCCTGTAATTAATGTTATCTACACATAAAGAACTAATTATAATATCCTAGGATGTTTGCAGGATCAAAATCTATGTTAGCAATTAATAATAAAATTTTGCGAAAATAGTGTTTGATAGTCTTTCTGTGAGGATTAAAATTTTTTTTTTTCCTCTTGTAAGAAATTGATACATATCCCACACTAAGAAATCATCACAGGCTTGATGGAATATTTTCATTGCTAGATTCAGAATGAAATATAGAAAGATAAGAGGCAATGCCTTTAACATTGCCTAAGGTTTATCTCCACCAAGTTTAGCAAGGAAAAGATTGCTGTCAGAAGAGAGAACAGCTTGTGTAAAGGAACAGCTATTAGATGAAGAGTCAGGGTAACAGAGAAGGAATAGCTCTTTGAGGAATGTATAGACAGGCTGGCTTATGAACAAAATACTGAAAATGAAGTTTAAGGGGTTTTTTTGTTTGTTTGTTTTTGTATTACATATTGAAATCTTTTTTCTATTTGAGAACAAATTAGTTTTTTTAATGCTTCCATTCCAATTCAAGGTATTATAGGTACAAACAACCTGAAAGAAGTGTTCATGGCATATCACATGATGTGAGAAAGCCAGTTTTTTATCCAGGGAAGAGTACACTCATCTAAGCCATGAGTTGCTGGTTTCTCCAGGAGAATGTTGTGCAGAATCAGTGTCAAAAGCTTTACTAAAGCCTGGATTGTCTTTATGTACCATGTAATGGCATTCAAGATAATTTGCTCCATAACCTTCCCTGGAACTGCAGCCAGACTGACAGGTTCCCTGGATCCTCCTTCTGGCCCCTTCTTGTAGATCAGTGTCACAACTTACAATCAACTGGTACCTCCCTGGTTATCCAGGACTGATAATAAATGAAGGATTATCTTGGTCAGCACCACTGCCAATTCCCTTGGTACTCTTGGGTAGATCACATCTGGCCCCACAGACTTGCATGTGTCTTTGTGGTGCAATAGGTCATTCACCATTTCCATTTGATTTATGGGAACTTAATTCTCTCTTCGAGCTCAAGAAGCTGGTCACTCGAACAACTGGTCTTACTATTGACAACTAAGGGAAAGGCAGCATTCAGTACCTCAGTATTTCCCTCATCCTTGATCACAATGTTTTTTGTTGTCTTTTACGGCAGTGGGTAGATTAAGCTCTTTTTGGGCTTTGGCATTTCTAATTTTATTCCCTGCACAGCCTCACAAAATCCTTACAGTCTTCCTGAGTGCACTGCCTCTTCTTCTACAGGCCATAGACTTTCTTTTTCTCCCTGAGTTCCAAACAAAGTTCTCTGTTTAGCCAGGCAGGTCATCTACCATGCCAGTTTGTCTTTCAGCATACAGGTTCAGCCTGCCCCTGTGCCCTTAGGAGCTCCTTCTTGAGTCTTCAGACTTCCTGGACTCCTTTGCCCTTCCGGACTGCCTCCCAAGGCAACCAGCTTCCTAAAGAGACCAAAGTCTAGTTTCCAAAAGTCCAAGGTGGCAGTTCTACCAACCTCCCTCCTTACTTCTTGAAGAATTGAGAAATCTACCGTCTCGTGATCACTATGTCAAAGATGGCTTCCCACCTTCACTTCACTCACAAGTGCTTCTGTTTGTGAGCAACAGGTCCAGCAGGGAGCCTTCCCTAGTTGGTTCCCTCACCAGCTGTGTCAGGAAGTTGTCTTCCACACACTCCAGGAACTTCCTGAACTGTGTCCTCTGTGCTGTATTTATTTCCAGCAGACATGTGGTAAGTTGGAAGTTCCCCAGAAGAACAAGTGGTAGTGACTGTAAGACTTCTCCCAGCTGCTTATAAAATATTTCATCTATCTCTACATCCTGTCTGGATGGTATATAACAGACTCCCACTATGATATCTGTCTTGTTTGTCTTCTCCCTGATTCTTACCCAGAAATACTCATCCCTATCGTCACCATCATCATGCTCAAGACAGTCAAAACACTCTCCAACACACAGGGACACTTCACCCACTCTCCTTCCCAGCCTATCCCTCCTGAAGAGTTTATAGCCATCTAATGGAGCTCTCCAGTTGTGTGAATCATCCCACCATGTTTCCGTGATAGCAACTACATCATGGTTTTCCTGTTGTACAATGGCTTCAAGCTCCTTCTGTTTGTGGTTCATAATGCATTCTGTAGACGCACTTCAGTTGAGCTCCTGATCTATGACCTTTTTGTGCAAAGAAGGCCTGAGTCCTCCCTGATGACTCCTAGGCACTACTGTGGTTTCTAGCCCATCAATATCAATATTCCTTTTGTCCTGGCTCACACAAGGAATATTAATGAACCAGTCATTAACATACAAACGTAGTACTTCATCTGTTCATGAACATTCCATCTCAGTATAGAAAAGATTGATTACTTTTAGAAAATAAAGTTTATACTAATTTTTATTCAAATACCAGGTTTTCTATGTGCTCAGATATTATGCATTAAATTCAAATATTATGCATTAAAATCCTGTAGGTAGGAGCTTACAACTGAAGAAAAAAAGTAGAAGGTACTTCTCTGGATTTTGTGTATCTTGATTGAAACTGAGGACCTGCAGAAACCTTCTCAGAATTTCATGTCAAAAAAGTCAGTAAATGTTGTTGCCTACACATTAGTAAGTTGGAAAAATCCTCTAAATATTTTCATGCTGATAAGAGAATTTGAGAGACAAAATTGCAATAGTAGAAGAGTTCTTCCATCTACTTATGTTGCATGCTGGTAAGTTCTTATTTCAGGGGATATATCACCTTCTGATTAACATTTAAGGAAGATACAGTACTTCGAAAAATAAGGTTTAAGTTTATTTTATAAACATACTTAACAAATATCAAAACTGCATTCATCAAAAGTCTGTGAATAAACTTCACTAATCAGTAGTATCTCTATCTATCCAATAAAAATGTTGTAATAGATACCCCACTTACTCATTCAGGTGAAGCATATGTAATTCTTTCCCTGACAGGTCACATTCTCAATTACATAAATCTAGACTCTTTCGTTTTAATCTCTAATGAAGGCACTTTTGTATGCTACAAACCATAAACCTTAGGTTCTATACAAAGGACCTTCACAAATCATTAACCATTATTTGCCTGCCACATTCTCAGATTGTTTTTATTTTAATCTTTTTTCATAATTCTGAAGAATCCTGTTGAAATTCATTCCAAACACCAGCAATAGAAAATATACCCCAGACATTATTCTTGTGCAGATATACTGAACTGCCACTCAACATCCTAAAGTAGACCTGAAGTCTATTCAATAAAGGTAAAACACCTTCAAAATAACAAAACCAATAGAAACAATAATTTTAAAAATCTGATTGCTCAGGTGATTAGCTCACCAGCTACAGTTGTTACCCACTGCTTGTCAGTTCTGCTGTTACTATGGACTCAGACTCACAGAACTGAGTATTTCTCTTCTGCTGGCAGGAATCATTACTTTACAAAAAATTGTGACTTGAAGTGACTCTCTGTTGCAGCTATGGAGTTCCACTAGGCAAAAAGGAGGAGGAAAATTGTGAGGATGATTATGAGGATATTGAGGATGATTGTATTTTTTAGTACACATTATAATAATAATGCATTAAAGACCATACCCAAAGACTAATAAGATGGAAAAAAAAGTATAAGCAGCATAGAAATACTTTTCAATAGTTGTCAATATACTAAAATGTATAAAGAAATACTGTCCCAAGCGCTTTCAGTATGGACCCGAATTTATACAGTCACAGCCCAAAAGATCACAATGAGTTTAATTCTTTGGATTCTTTCCCATGAACTTGCAGTCATAGTTAAACTCTACCTTTAGCTTCACTGAAAAAGATTCCTTGTTGTACTTGGTATCACAAACTACTGTGTTCCTTCTTCCAGGGAGAGTTTGTTAATAGGTTAGATGGAATACTTATAAACAAATTTCAGAAAATCTTGTAAATATTATTTGGTGACAGTTGTGTTTTCTTTCTATTTGTGATGTATGGGCATTTTGTAGAGACAGAAGTCTGGAGTAAATGGCTACGGAAAACTTCTATAGTAAACTGATACTGTCTTGTTCTGATTGATTGTTACTTTCCATGTAGTGGTATTTCCATGTAAGAATAAAGATCAAGTGTATCTGAAGGTAAGTGACCAGAATCCAACATACATGTCTTGTTTTCTCACTATTTATGGGAAAACAAACCAGATCTGATCTAAACTAAAGTCCTCTCTATTCACTTAATATTGGAAACTATTCAAAACTCACTAATATCACATTCCCTAAACTTGTGATGCCAGAAAACATTATTTAAGTGAAGTACATATGCATAATGAATCTGAGATTGCGTAACTTTAAATCAGAGTTCTCTGCAATGCTAGTTAGAAATCTAATCATGCTACAGTGTTATTTAGAAGTGTGGGCCAGAGAAATGGATCTCAAATGTATTGTTTACATGATATCAGAATTCATAACGTTTGAAAGTATAATAAAAATAATATATTTTTAATATTACTCTATTGCTATCCAAATTAATTTTTCCTCAGAGAGATATCTAGGATGGGATGTTTGGTCATATACCGTAACTCTTTTTCTTTTTTTTTTCCCTTTCTCCCCTCCCACCAGAAAGCACAGTGTACTCACCCTTTTGCCATTCTGCATTGCTTTGAAGCATCACTGGAAAGAATTGGTATCTAGATAAAAATAAGAAACAGTTGAGACCTTATAGATGGTTTTAGTTCTGTGATTTAAAACTAGAGCATTAGAAGAAATGTGTCAAGACACTGAAAAATTCAGAGACAGTTACTGTATAACTAAGAGAAATCAGAAATATCAAGATAAACATGCTGCAGAGTGATGTCAACTGAGGTATTAAAGCATGATCACACATTAGTGTAGTGCCAGACTTAAGCTACTAAGTCCTGTTCAATGTAATCTCAACAATGTGAATATTTATCTATCTCTGTGTGTAAACATGAGTCATTCTCTGCACTATATCCATTAAGCAGTACGGACATTTCCTAAGTTGCTTAAATCTCTCAGTGTTTAAAAGGGCAGCACCAAACATGAATTAAAATCTTTATTTATTAGTGCATTTTACACTAGATTTTGATCTTCATTAAGTGTCTTTATCCATATCATATTATGTTGATTTCACTGTGATTTATCTCAAAATACAGATGCAGCAGTAGTCTGCATGCATTATTTTACTCTGATTATTTGCAGTATTTCAGTAAGAAGTGCTTTTAAAAAGATATTTTAGAAGTAATCGTGTAATATATTATTTAGTACCAGAGTAGTCATCATTCAAATACTAATTAAAAAAAAATCACTTCTGCTATTGATAAGGTATTTCCTTTGTGGTGCCTATTAGAAATAAATAATAATTAGAAAAAATAAAAACTGAAAAAGATTGCTTTTATCAATCTTACTGATGGTTTACTAAAAGGTTTGTGATTTCTGACTTCATTATTTCCACAGGGATCAGTCTGAATCAAGGTATCTTGCATAAAGAGCAATGAACAAAAGCATCATCTGTAGATAATCTAAAATGACAGACAAACATATTTATAGGCAGAAGTTGCCCTGAAGGTAAATTGATGATGACTCTCCAAAAGGACAAATATTCTCTCCACTTTATAGGACTGTTGAGTTATGGATTCTCGTAAAATCAGTATCAACTGACATCTTGAAACAATTTAAGTTGTTAAACTTAAAAGTGGACAAAAAATATCAGAAATATTCTTAACATTTTGGTAACTTGCAAAATGCTAGGAAAAAGAGGGTGCAGCAAAACTTTCAGATTTCTAGTAATGACGTAAGTGCATAATGAATGGAATGTGATGCTGAAAAAAAATATGTTAAAAATTATTTATTTTCTTCTTTGCAAATTGAATGTAGCTCAACATTTCACTAGATATTTGAAATGTCTCATTGAATCAAGGAAAATAATACTCGACTTGCAGAATTTTCACAACTAATGTGTGAAAATTTTCTGTATGAGAAATGTGTAATTTTCCTAGAGATAACTTACTGATTAGGTAGACTATGACTGTTCTTTGAAATAAGAAGCTGAATTCCTGATATAAAATTTCAAGGGACCACTGTAAATGTACATATGACTTCCATCAAAGATAGCCACAAAATTTCAGTTTTCTTTCATCATTTATGTAATTCACAATGCAAGTTAAAGCAAAATGTTTACTCTTGATCTGAATACGTTTTTGGAGGTTTCGATACATTTTTGGTAAGGAGTTCCTCTCAATTTATGTTGGTAAAGTATAGCTCATTTCAGTAGTCTCTGTCTGATGAACTGGAATTTGGGTGCAAACTGATCTGTGAGAGGCATGGAAAGAGGTCTCACATTAAGGTGTGAGACCTCTAGGCATAGCCATAGGCACTAGGTGCTATGAAAGTTTGTTGCAAAGCTGAAGCTAAAGAAGACATCTGCATCTTAAATCACAAACATAGCCTTGTTCAGGGATGTTCATGTTAGTTAATTTCAGACTAAAAATTTAAGCATGACTTGAATTTTCTTTCAGGTTCTCTTCACTGGCAAAAATCAATCTACAGTTAACAAGGTAAATAACTTTGTACAGGAGAAGATCTTCAGGAAGATGAGTGGATGGTTTTATGTGTATTTTCATCAGTCAGGAATGGTTCTGCCCTTTATTTATAGTAGTTATTTATATTGTCTTATGTAATTTTTTTTATTTTATATATAGATGTTTTTCTTGCTAACATTATTTTTTTGCAGTTCAAATGTTTTATGAGTAAAATAGTTTTCCTTATAATTATTCCTTCCATTATTTTTTCTGGAGATTTTCTGTTGTTTTCTGTTCTTCTACACAATAGCAATTGTGTAACAGGTTGTGCGTAAGATTCAGAAAACAATACATTTAAATTGATTTTTTTTTTTACTGATTTTTAATAATGGATTTGGTTTAATATGCATAATTAGTTATCATTCATGGATCAATTTGATTCTTTATATTTACAGTGGTAATACTTTGAGGAGACTCTAAATTTCAACATTCGTTTCCCTAAACATCTGCTTGAAAAACAGCTTGTAGGGTGACTGAGAGTGCTACACCTTTCACCAATAATTCTGTCTTGTCATAACCACCAAACTGCTGAAGTTTTCAAAACATGAATACACTTCATTGTGTCTTTCAGGTTGATTTCAAGGCAAGGTGCAAGTTGGTTCAATGTTTGCTCATAGCAAGCTGTTAGCACAACTCCCAGTAACTGTCACGGAAAACACACAGCTCCGTTGGCAGCAAGTCAAAAGCTACCACTGTAGCTAAAGGGATAAGGCATTGAGCCAATTTAATTGTAGGCATAGGCGGTTCCTGGAAACTCCAAACCATTTTATAAAAGTAGTTTGAAAATTGTATTTCAGGAGACAGAAGAAAATAACTTCTATATTTACATGTAAAATGTTAAGATGTTGCTAAAGAAGGGCCTGGTAAATCAAAAAACTCAAAGAAGTCTCTGGAGATTCCAATATTTAAATCTCACTTTGTTAATTTTTGTGGATTTGGATTAAAAATTCAGAAAATAATTCATTTTAACTAATGTTACTTATCTGACATTTGATCTAAACTATTCATTTAGGAACTCCCAGGAGTCAAGGGGAAATAATTTCCAGGGATGATTGCATGATTCATCATATTTCCCTTCAACATGTATTACAATTCAGGATGAGCAACTTCCTAGGAATGCCTTTTTCATTTCACTGGTTCTTAAGCAAGCCTACATAACAAGTTTAGATAACATGCTCCGCTTTGAGATGTTTAATTCCATTCATAGTAGATGACCCTACTTTCCATTATGTAAAATAAATACTAAACCTGGGTTTAAAAAGTTCTGATTTGCTTTTGTTTTTAAAACATATTTACTTTCAGGTTTTTTTGGGTTTTGTTGTGGGGTGTTTTTTTTAAGATAAGCACAGCTGAGCATCTTCCATCCTTTATTCTCCCTCAAGTAAACATGTAACTAGTGCAAAATTTCAAGGGCATTTGTTATATTAAAATACTAAATTAAAAAGTGGGTAAATGTTCAACCCATTAATCTCTATTCTTCTCGGACTTGTGTGCTGCCTACTAGTTAATGAGTTTCATAAAAGGTCCATTTTTGTTGTAGCAGATGCCAATGCAGTGCAGAAAACCTAAAGAGAAGCAGCTAGGCAGAGTCCTCTACCTTTGAGTCAAAGCAGATTTACGCAAGTGTACTGCCACACTTGCTGTAATTTCCACCCAGGCCATGAGTTCAAAGGGCTTATTATACATGCTTGAAAGGTTTGGACTATCTGCTACAGCCTCCTGTATGCAATCTTCTTATTTTTGTGAGAAATCTTTTTCGTGCTGTCACCACAACCAACTTCAGCTCATGAGGGTTTTCAAAACATGTAATCACTGCATAAACAGTGGTTGACCTCAGCAATGGTCAGCGCCTTTTAACGGTGGGTGCACTTATAAAAGCAGACGACTGGTAGAATTACTGCAATGTTTCCAATTCTATCTTACGTATGGCTAAGAGATAGAATATGAAAGACCAGGTTGGCCCTTTTCTAGTAACGCTAAATACAAGCATAGCTACATTCTGATATATTTTCTGAACTGACCATTTTTGATGCCTGTGGAAGTCCTCTCTGAAAAGCTTCTTACTACAACAGTCTCTTAAAATCACCACTGTGGGGGGTTTTTTGAGTTATCAGTTATTTCTTCTTGCAGAACGCTGTTATACATATATAGCCATTACAAGTAACCTCAAAACTCTTAAAAAACTAATTATCACACCTTTGTAACCACACAAATGATCACAACTCATCCATGATTTTGCCTGAAAACATATTACACAGTGTTTTGCCTTTCTGTTAAACAGTATATTGCTTATAGCCTGCAATCAGTACTCAGAACATAATAAACCTCTTGAAAAGCAACATAATTGTATAAATGTATGTAGAATTAAAGGGAAAAACTATTATCTTTTAGTAGAAGTTTATCAACTAAGAGACAGAAATTTGATTGAATACCAGATAGGGTTTGTTTTTTGATTTTTTTTTTTTTTTTCCTAGAGAGAGGTTGTGCCGACTGCTGTGAAACTGTTTTTGTAGAGTGGCCTGTAGGGTGAGGTGAAACTGAGCAAGCTGATTGATTGAGCTAATGTTTTGCCTTACATAGCACTGTGAATGCTCTTAGGCTTTATGAGTTCTGTGAACGGCAGCAAATTTTAGCAGACAGAACATCTGACCTCAGCACAAAATCTGAGCAGCCAGGCAATGTGACATCCCTAAGTCACTGGAGAATAATGTGAAATACCTAAATAAAAAGAGGCGGGGATTTTCTCAAGAAAAAATAACGTGATTTCATTTAGTCTTATTTACTATAAGCCCCCAAAGGACCTTTTTCTTATATATCTTCTACCCAGGATAAGACTCTGGATGAAGACACGAACCTTATTCCATAATGATTTATCAGCAAGGTAACTAAGAAAATTATTTGCTCTGTTAATAAAAAGAAAGAGTGAAATATCAATTCCCTGTTTACAGAATTAAGACCAAACTGATCTCTGCTGTAGCTGCACTGCTTTTCTTGAATACTTACCAGAAATAAAATCACTTCTGCAGTAATATTTTACAGATTATTTCTTTGATAATTCCTTTTACCTTACTACTTATGTTGCATATCTACTCTAAGAATATGGCTTTAGATAACAATTTGTTTTAATACCTCCCAGGAACCCCTACACTAAACAGGGACAGACTGGATGAATGTAAGAAGAATGTGTAGTGAAAGGATAAGCCACCAACCTGCAAGTGGCAAACAACTGTCATAAATTAAAGATTTTGTCTAAGAATTTGTGCTTCCTATTGAAGGTGAAAAAGATGTTATATTGATTC
>NW_010392345.1:6205-47088 GCF_000710305.1 Buceros rhinoceros silvestris | reverse complement strand
CCTGCTGATGGTAGAAACATAGTATAATTCTTAGACACTTTTTCTCTTGGAGAAAACTCATAAGATTCTGAAAGGTCTGGCAAAGTGAAATGCATTAAAGGTCACACGTAAAGGTTCTTATAGATGGTGTCCTAGGAAGATTTACACAGGACAGATAGTTTAAAATAGGAAAATCGTGACCTGCTTCACACAGTCTGACTATATTAGATATGACCAGCACATTACTGCACATTCAGTTTTCCTGTGTAGTGGAAATCAAGTATTTATGCTAAAGGACTTGCTATCTTGACATTTCTGTTGACATATCTATTGACAATTTCTGCATACTTACATTGTGGTTTTGGCCCAGCTGGCAACTAAGCACTGCGCAGCCACTCAATCACTCCTCTCCCTCCCCATTCTGGTGGAATGGGAGAAAGAATTGGGAGAAAAAGGTAAAACCCCATGGGTTTAGATGACAGAAGAAATAAGAGTAGTAACAATAACAGTAATCAAATAATATATAAAGTGAGTGATATAACAAAACAAGAGCTCACCACCCAGAACCTGCACCCCAGACAGCTGCCACTCAAACTGCTGGCTCCCTGCTTATACATACTGGTCATGATGTCAGCATAGTATTGAATATCCCATTGGCTAGTTCAGATTGGCCATCCTGGCTGTGTCTCCACCCAGCTTCTTGTGAAAATTAACCCTATCCTAGCCAAACCCAGTGTGATGGTTTTAACTACCCTTCCTGTGTTGGAGACAAAGGCAGAGACAGCAGCCGCCCTGATAAGGATCTAAAACTATCCTTCTACCTCCGTTGGTGCTTGTGCAATCAAGTTTGCACAAAGCAGGGCTTTGAACCCTTGTGGAGAAGGCGTCTGTGAGTCTGAGTTCTGTTGAAAACTCATTTCGCCTTGTTTCCTGATATTGACTACAATACACATTCGATCGAATATATAAACGGGAATCTCATCAAAGAGACAGAATAAGGAGAGAAAAAGGAAGGAGTTTATTCTGTCTCTTCTTGGAGAACGAGCTGAAGGCAAGGACGCTAGAACTAAGAGGCTTTGAGATACCGAAGCTGGGACGCTGGCTGACAGTGTTGGTAAGAGATTGTGGTTCTGTAAGCAAAAGATTCTTCCATTAGATAGTGGAGATCGTGCTATTGTGAATACGTCCCTCCTGGGCTTTTGATAAGCAGTCCTCAATTTGCATTGTTAAAGAGAAGATATTCAGATTTCTATCTGAGCCAGTTTACTTGCAAAACCTGTTTTCCCCTTGTTGTAAGTTCTCAGTTTTGTGTAAGTTACTGTTTTATGTAAAAATTCCTAACCTGACATCTTTTTGAACTTGTTAAAGGAAACCAATAAACCCGTTTTGTTTATTTATAATTGCTTGTGGGTATTTTCGTAACACCCAGGACAACTTCCATGTCAAAATAATAATGTGATGGCGTGCAACTCCTAGAAATAGATAGATTCACGTCTTCTGGACAGGCTTAGTTCCCAGATAACCCGCTTGGAAGTGCTGCCTCCCTTGTGATTGAAGTGGAAGCAGCATGTACCTCTCACATGACTCAGTGTGGAGGGGAAGGAAATGCTTATCTTCCACTCTAATACTAGAGTTGAGTCTATGCCTGGAGTTGTATAACCAAATAAAATAAAATAAAATAAAATAAAATAGTTTTTTATTCACCAGAGGTAAGAATGTGAATTATTCTACCTAATATCTGTTATCTTATGTGCTTTTTAAAACTTTATTTCAGGTCGTCTTCTGTTGACCTTCAAAGCCAGTCAATAAATTACTTGTAGATACAAATTGATTTCAATTACTATGTCGTCTCATAAAAAAATGTGAACTATATATCTCATCAATCCAAATAGAGGTTTTCTGGACTAATGTACCCAAAACAGTAATTGAATGCGTCATTAGTATTAGTTTGAAATACAAAGCCTTCTTATTCTGGGTTACAAGCTGATTCGAAGATAGGACTTCTTGCCCATCTGTGTGATCCACACAGTAGTCCACTTACCTATCCTAGTTGATAAAATACTCCTCAATGACACATCAGTCCTAAAGAGCTATAATTAACTAGACTATAAATTTTACTAAAAATAAAAATCTAGGTGGTGTAGAGCAGTACATGTTGTATCACAGGGTTCAAAATCTTGCTCCTATAATTCACTACTATAGCATGATGTTGAGAAAGGTTATTATAAATCAATTTGAAAAAGTTTTCAAGTTCTTTAGAAGAAATTTAAAAAGTGTTTACTGTGATCTAAGATTTAGTTCTCTACCATAATGCACAGTCCTTGGAATTGATGCAGAGCATTCATTAAACAATATATACTACAATAAGCTGCACACCATAATGAATGTTTTTCCCGCTGACTGCCCTTTGTCAATGAACTTTCAATTATACTATTTCTAGTGCGAGTCTCTCTAACCACAGATGGAAATCAGTGATGTAGAAATCCTGTTATGATTCAAGTGTTTGATCAATTGTTTCTGCTGTCATTTACCTTGGGTGTTTAAATTGTTTTTTATTGGTTACTTTACTGAGTTGTATGTAGTCTTGTTTTCACCAGAGACAATCTAGACTCTAAAGACAAAATTTAGTTGTGAGGCTAAATTTCATTCTTCTTCTTTTCTTTCCAATTTTCTTCCCTATTCCCTCCTCATCCTTTCTAAAATTCCTCTGTTGGAAGACTTCATTGCTTCCTCCCTTTATCACTCACAGTCCACTATACTGATGAAGGTGTCTTATCAGGACATTGTAGTTCATCTAACTGACAGCTCTGTACTAATGTTCGACTGCTTGACTTCTCTTGCTTGAACTCAGCCTACAAAAGATAGAATCATCCTGAAAGAAATACAAAAAAATTGTTCTGGCAATAAAAGGAAGACTAGGGAAAATGTTGGCCCTCTCCAGAAGGAAATGGGAGACCTGGTTACCCAGGATGCGGAGAAGACAAAGGTACTCAACAATGAGTGGATTGAGAACAGCCCTGTAAAGAAGGACTTGTGGGTACTGGTGAATGAAAAAATGAATATGAGCCAGTACTTGCAGCCCAGAAAGCCGCTTGCATCCTGGATTGTATCAAAAGAAGCATGGCTAGCAGGTTGAAGCAGGCGATTCTCCTCCTCCACTCTTGTGAGACTCCACTTGGAGTACTGTGTTCAGCTCTGGCTACCCCAACACAAGAAAGTCACGAACTTGCTCAAGTAGGGCCACATGAGGATCACAAAGATAATCAGGAGATTGAGCACCTGCTCTTGAGGACAGGCTGGAAGAATTGGAGTCGTTCAGTCCAGGGAAGAGAAGGCTTTGCAGAGACCTTAAAGTGGCCTTCCAGTAGTTAAAGGCCACCTAAAGGAAAGATGAAGAGGAACTCTTTACCAGGGAGTTTAGTGATAGGGCAAGGGGTAATGATTTTAAACTGGAAGTGGGTAGAGTTAGATTAGATATTAGGAAGAAATTCTTTGTGGTGAGGTTGATGAGGCACTAGAACAGGTTTCCCAGAGAGGCTGTAGATGTCCCGCCCCTGGAAGTGTTCAAGGTCAGGCTGGATGGGCCTTTGAGCAACTTGATGTAGTGGAAGGTACCCCTGCCCATGGTAGGGGGAACTAGATGATCTTTAAGGTCCCTTCTAACCCAAACCATTCAATTATACTGTAATTCTGTTTACTACTTTACATTTTGGTACGTTCTTTTTGCTTATTTCACGTTGGTCAACTTTTTACATTTGAAATTCTTCTTTTGCTTCTCTGTCTTTTATAGATAATGAGTGTTCTTTGTGTCTGGAATGGTCTTTGAATTAAGTTCTCTAAAATTTAGATCATGGCCCCATTTTATACCATCAACAAATGTGTCACATGAAATGTGAAGCAGGCCTTTTCTCATATAATTACTAAGGATTGAGCATAATGATATAATAATCCCTTTCCTACTGTTTCCTTCCGAGTGCACAAACAGAATTGTGTGCATGTTTTTGAAAATGAATTTCTAAATTGCTTTGAACTACTTTAGAGAAAAAATACTGATTCTCATTTTATTCTTATTTAGAATTATTTCAAAGTTAGTTAAAGGCTTGCTTTTCCTTTGTGATATATTTTCTTACAAATTAGCTTTTTGTTTCTTTCTAACAGGTTACTTCTGAATTATCCATTTCAGTGTACTCCTTGGTACACACTAAAGAAAATTTCAGTTTATCTGTTATCTTTGTTTTAATAATCTTGTTTATTATTTCAAGATCCACTTTGCAAACACAGCTGGTACTGTGAATGGAATTTTGGAAGATAAAAGTTCTGTAAATGACTTGCATTAGAAGATAGAAAAAAACCTGAAGGACTTCCAATGACATCATTTTCTAGACTGGTAGATTGGCTATATGTTACATATTGGAACTGCTATATATTGTCATCAAGAAAATTTAAATATGTACATAAAAAGATAACAGATTTTCTTAAATACTGAAAGGATATACAAAATTCCCTGGCACTACATCTAACGCGGTGACCAATCAAAATATAAGCTGTAAAAGTTTAGAGTTAATCCTACTAAGAGCTATGAGATTATGTACATATTTAAAGATAGATGTGTTCTTAAATGTGAGTTTGGATATAGGACCAGACACACTAATTTTTACAGTTGCAGGCAATGTTTCTCTGATTGCTTTGATATACAACTACAGATACAGTCACAATGGGACAAATGTTAGAAGAACTTAATACAGTTATCACATTCCTCCTTTTCCAGAAAATGGGTTCAGGGTTGTTTTTTTATTATTATTTTGTTTTGTTTTGTTGTTGTTATTTTTTTTGCCCATGTGTGTGTTTACTTGTTGATTGAGGTTCTTCTGGGTTTTTTGTTTTTGGGGTCTTGTGTTTTTTTATCAGAGACAGGCGATGATTAATGCTGGGCTAAGAACAGAGTTTAAGCAGGGAACACTGTTCAGCTTTGAGTTGGGAAACTGTGGGGTTGAAACTCAGAACCTGGAGACCATAAAATGCTACAACTGGAACTTTATGGCTTTCCAATGCTCATATTATATCTTCGCTAATTTGGAAGATCAAGCCAGTCTCAGTGTTTATCTTCTATGTTTCTTCTGAAATATTTAGTAAAATAGAATACACAGACGGATATGTTGCTTAAAATTAGAAATCAGCCAATAAGTCAGTCCCCACCCCAAACTTTCACTATTTTATCAGTCAATCAGCTTAATTCAGAAAGTAAAACGTGAAGGTAATATTAGTGCTTTGACAAATACAAACAAACAAAAATTTAGCTCAATAGCTGCTGTAAAAAATATGGTTTGATTTTATGGCATTTGTTAGAAATCAGGTTTAGAATTCTAGCATCTCTGGTTAGTTTAATGATTCATCACTTTCATTCAATCCCATTTGAAAAAAGTAATAGTTAGGGCATAGGAGGGGAAAAAGAAAGGGATTTTTTAAGTCCAAATCAAAATATTTTCTTTTCTGTGTGTCCTTCAAAGTGAAAAGCAGAAAAAGAACTTAATACTGTGACCAAAGATTAAATTTACCCAATTGTGTATGTATGCACACAGAGACCCAACACTTACTAAACTTTGGTAAAATTTGTAAATAGTTTTATTTTGCTGAAAACCCCAAATACTAGTTTTTGATAATACACAAATATTGAAATTTAATTTTTTGCATTTTAGAGGATTTTTTTTCTCAGAATATAACGACAGTCTTTTCAATACAAAATCAGAAATTTTAGTTGATCCGACTTTTTTATTAACACCTTATCAACACTAATATTTCTTGCTGCTCTTTTTCCAAGCCACAACTGGAAAAGGTTTTTCCTTTCATCTCATTCCATCCTCCCACAGGCAAAAAACCCTGCAATGGAACAGCAATACTGCCAATGTCAGAGGCAGATCTCCTTTTCTGAGAAAAGAGAAAGTAGAGCGGAGTATTTTCATTTAATATGAAAAATATCCTCTTACATCTGTAGCACAACTGCTCTCTCTTCAGTTCCTAATTCTTCCCATGGTAGTACATAGGACAGTGCCCCTGAGAGTCTGAAGTTTTGCACAGCTTGCCCTATATTTTGGTTTAAACATACTGCAAACAGAAGTGTTTCAGAAGAGGTCAACAGAAGATACTATGACTTAAAACTGCTTTTTAGGAATTGTATAATTAAAATCTGTTGGCGGTTTGAAATGATACCTAAGAATTGTAGCTGTAATTCCTTGTGCACATAGAATAAATGCCACTTTGTTGCTTTTTTACTGTGCTTCATAGGTTTGAGGTTTTGGGGTTTTTTTGTTTGGTTGTTTTGTTTTCAAAAATGAAGCTAATATTTCTGAAACGTGAAAAAAATCTGACATTCCAGGGACAAATTCAGTGATAATACAGATAAGATAGCCATTCAGTGGACTTTCAGTCTGCCTGAAACAATTTTGATAAAGCATGTATTGCATGTGGCGTTGAGCAGAAAAAAACAAGGAAGCTCCTACAAATTACTTGGGAAAACCACAGGGTTGGAAGTTTCACCTGGGGGAGATCCTGCTTTAATGAAACACACGCTGTTATGAGACAGACAGAAGATTTTTATGACTACTCATTTCTCACCTCGTCTTCATACTGACATCAAACATTCCCCACACATTGTGTCATTCCAGGCTATGTCAAGCATGCAGTTTTGGAGAATTTTATATTTCACATCCATTTATACATTTCATTAAATTAATGTGATGTCTCTGAAAGTCAGGCTTAGCCAGGGGTCAAAACCAGATGACTGTGATTTGATTTTAGGGTAATATTTTCTAATTTGTATCCATTACACACACACACACGCACACAATCAAAATGATTCTGTGGTCAAAAATGAGTGTATTCTGTGTTTCATTGCCTTATCAATGTTCCTGCACGAGGCAGATGAATTTTAAGGATTCTGTAATTTAGAAGCTTTCCACCGAAAAGGAGTGAAGTTCTGTAGACAGAACTGATTTCTACTGTTGTGTAATTAAATATATTATAACCAATATATGAAAACTCATCCGGGCAGTATAACTCTAAGATATATTCAGTCTTTCTTACATTTCATACAGAGGTATCAGTGAAATAAACAGAGAAGTCTGGTTAACTTCCACTAACTAAAAAAAAAAAAAAAAAAAATTACAGTAAAATGACAAATGTTTCTTCCATTCCTCCATGGTTCACTGAAACTTTGTTTCCCTCTGTTACCTTGTACCCTTTCATATGAACTGTGTATTCATAGGTACACATAACTTCAAATAATGTAATCAACATGGCTGGAAGAATTCAAAATTATTTAATCAAAAGAAGACAAAGACAAACTCAGTGATGTAATACTTTTGTAGATCATATTATATTTATTTTAGAGATCAAGGAAAAATACAAAGGTATAAATGAGAACAAATAATGACAACATCAAATTTCTTTTGTGTAATGTTAGTTCTCTAGTATTAGAGATTTATGGAAGGCAAAAAAAAAGATGTTTCAATTTTACACACAAATTATTTCAATTAATGAGACTAGCATTGCTGTTTCAGTTTCAAGGTGATCTATTTTATTCCTGCTAAAATTAAACAATTTTTCCACTGGATATTCTACGTGTATAGATCTTGTATGCATAACCAGTGACTGGCAGAAACCAAACTCAACAATGAATAACCATTCATAACTTCAGAGTGAGGTGACCAATACAATCATAGGAAGCTGGG
The DNA here is from genome assembly GCF_000710305.1 of Buceros rhinoceros silvestris. NCBI lineage: Eukaryota > Metazoa > Chordata > Aves > Bucerotiformes > Bucerotidae > Buceros > Buceros rhinoceros. The sequence continues at coordinate 39,382 of NW_010392345.1, read as the reverse complement.
GTGGAACTTGTCCCACTCAGGATATTTATAACTGATCTATGAAAAAAAGTTGCTTTGTGATGAGATCACTTAGCATAGAAAAGGCAAAAGTGAATAGTGAAGGCTTACAGAACAATCTCAGTATTTCTGAGTGATAGAAGAGCCAAGGGGAAAATGCTCATACAAGTTTCCTGTGAGAAGGCGCCTACAGTTTCTGATTTAGACATAAAACTTAGCCGAACAACAGTTTTTCTTGCCCTAGGACAGCAGTTTAACCTCTGTATCTTCCTTGCCTGATGACTGCTTAGAGTAAACAAACTGAAAAATTACAATAGGTAAGCTAAGAAAGATAGAGGGGTTGCTTTAAAGTCATTGTAAAGGTACCTGTAGAAGAATAAGCATTTAATGTTTTAAAATACAGGAAAATATTTATTTTTTTCTTTCATAGCATTTTAGAAATATTGGTTGAAAATCTCCCATTTTTGTAACTGCCATGCAGTTGCTGGCAGCTTTTGGAACATCTTTTTTCTTTTGTTAACGTTCTGATCAATTAAAGATGTAATGCGGTAATAAATATGAACTAATCCTATTGAATTTTAACTAAAATATACTTTCTGATTTTTTTTTTCCTGAATGTTAGGTGATGATTGTCTCAAGACATATAACAGCATTCACACTGTTGCTAAAGGTATGGTAATGGTCTATGTATTTCAGTCATAATAGTTACCATAATAAAAAGTAATAAATGATAATTTTGTTGAAAGTAAAACATGAAAAATTATGAATCTGGCTTTCTGTGGTCCTTGTACAAAAAGGAAAACAGACAAACCAACTACTTCTGCCCGAAGTGAAATGCAGTGAAAAATAAATGAAAACAAAGGATATATCCAGTGAGTTAAATATGCAATTAATGTAAATTAAAGGAAGGCAAAACACAACAAAGCAAAACCAAACTAAAATGAATACCACCTCCCCCAAAAAAACCCAAACAAACAAAAAACCAAACAACCCCAGCACAATGATCCAGTAATTCAACAGGTTGTGTCAGATTTGAGAAGTCCTGCCTTCAAGTACTTTACTGTTCCATATGTTTGCTTGGCTATTGGGACTTGGGAAGCCAGCGAATGATAAGAACCAGGGGCTGCTGCTGGGCAGGCTGAGCGACAGAGACCAGCCCCTGGAGAGATCCACCTTGTATGCCTGTATGTATGCCTGTATATATTCTCACTAGTGGACCTCCATCCTGCTCAGCCAGACGGGGAAGCAGGACAAGGACATTAGTGCTGTCTGTCTTCCTGTGAGTACTCTGAGTGTCTGTGGTACGTGTGCCTGGCCATGAGTATATGTGGTGTATGCATGTTCCGTGTGTGTGTGCTTGCTGGGAGTACATCTTCAGCTTTGCAATTGGTAGGATCTGGAGTGGCATGGAGTTGCAGCATCCTCAGTTGTCTGGAAGGGTTACATATTTTTCTCTAACATTCTCCTATGGCAATTCATCACCTCATTGCAATGACTGGTAGTCTTGTGCAGCCTGGAGCAGTGGCCTGCTGTAAACCATCAGGTTTCAGCTACTGTGGTGAGTGCTTTGTTGCTGTTCTCACAACATGTGATCCTTGGCATTCCTTAAAAATCAGCGAAGTGTGAAAATGGGCATGAGCTTTTTAGATTGTTTTAGACATGCCAGAATACACCTTTCTAGACATACTGATTTTCCAGAAAAATTCAAATATCATAATAATAGTAAAAGTAATATTAGCATTTGTAACTGAATTCCAAGTTCATTAGCTATGTTCTACATTTAAGATAGCAGAAGAAGACATAAATAATTAGGTTGGTTTTTTTTTGAAAGATCAGTGATATTTTGTTATATTTCCTTGAAGATAACAGGCAACTTTGAGTTCCATTTTATTCAAAAATCAATTAATCTAAGGTTTTAAATGAAAAAAATCATTTACTTAATGAAATCTCTCTCAACAGAGAATTCTTTTAATGCAGGATTCTCAGCTTTAAAGCTAAGGAGTCACCTGGGGTCTAGAAGCAGAACAACATAATTAAATTAACATGTTTTACAGTTTAAGAAATTACACTAAAACTGAATCATAGAAAAGATAATATTTACTCTTTCACTTCTTTGTAATGGCAATACCTTTTTTTTTTTTCAGCAAGTATTAGATAGAAAATTCAGCAAGTTATTTTGGAAATTTTTTTAATACGAAAATTAAATAAAGCACTTCTTGAACTTTACTGCAATATGTATTCCTTCACCAAAACTTCTGGAACTAATACCCACAGACTTACAAGAAAGAAACTGAAAAAAATAGAATTGAAACGATACAAAATGTTTGCTGTAAAAATGACACCTAAGAGACTCCTCAATTACACCATTATGATTTACTAGCATTATTAGAGAACTCTGGAAAGCCTGATAGCAGGCTAAAGCCAATGAGACCTGGTTATATTCTTATGACGCCTTACATATTAGGTCATGAATAAAATAGCTTTACTTTAATCACATTTCTAGGCTTATTACACTTACAATACATTTAGTCATTCATTTTTCAGTTTAGGGAGTTATGCTTTGGCGTATTTAAATTAGAATATTAATGATATGAAATTTTCACATACCAAATAAAAAATTTTACATTCCAAAAATGAAAATAATGTATTTTATAAATTGCTAATTCTTAGGAACTTGAATTACCCAACACAGAGTGGATCTGATTTTTAATAGGCTACTGAAATAAACAACTCCAACACAGTGAACATTGCTTAATAATATCATTGACTACTATTCAAACATTGCTTAAACATATTTATGTATAAATATAATTTATGTATAAAATCCCTTACTATAAGAGACAGAAGAAAAAAACCAAAAACTGTTTCCTTGTACTAGCTTATATAAGGGACATCAATGAATTTAATTTAAAACGAAAAATTCATTTTGTTAGTAGTCTATTTTAAGAAAGCATAAAGGAACTGAATTCTATACTCATAAATTAGGTACTTTACAGTGAACTTAACTTTACTAGATATTGGATATTAGCTCTTTACAATATTATAGTGTTAGCAAAGTCTCAGGCAGTGCTTTCACTATAACAGCTAGCATCATCTCAAACAACTCCCAAGAGGTGTTCATGAGTAGCAGAGAGTAATCACTGTGCAATAATGAAAAGGTTTATTTGAGGCAAAGTCTATAAAGACAAGAAAAACAACATGGCAATGAAGAGTACATTTTTCATGAAGCAAGTTTTCTATACGATCAAGATCTCAAAAACTAGAAGGAAAAAACAAGACAGTCCCTTTTCCTGAGTTACATTTGAAAGAACAGGAAAATAAAATCGAGCAGTAAGTAAGAATTACTCTATGACAATCCATTTATTCTGTAGAGGAGGTGACAGTTAAGGAAGACTTCACCTTGAAAAAATTGTAAATCCATTGTAGGCCTTACTGCAAACCCAACATGTTCTTCAGTTTACCTCAAAACAGAAGCTTTATTAGGTAGCACAACCTGCCTTGAGTAAGCTCATGATGAGATAATGAACCCCTGTAAGTCCTCTGACTACCCAAACTAATTAATTGTATTACGATGTTTGTTGTGGTTTAACCCTGGTAGGCAGCTAAACCCCATACAGGCACTCACTCACTCCACCACAGTGGAATGGGAGAGAGAATCAGAAGGGTAAAAGTGAGAAAACTTATGGGTTTAATAGGTAGAGCAAAAGCTCCACGTGCAAGCAAAGCAAAATTCATTCACTACTACCGCTCAGCAGGCAGGTTTCAGCCGTCTCAAGGAGAGCAGGGCTCCATCACAGATAATGGTAACTTGGGAAGGCTTCCTTCTTCTTCCCCTAGTTTTATTGCTGAGCCTGATGTCATATGGGATGGGATATCCCTTTGGTCACTTCAGGCCAGCTGTCCCAGCTTTGTCCCCGTTGCAGTTTAAAAAGGGACAGACTCACAGAAATATTTTCTCTGGTACTTCTATAGCCTCGGGGAAATGGGGAAATGTAAACTCCCTGAGACCTGCACAAAAGAGTTGAAAAAAAAAAAAAGGTTAGGCTGATAACAGACAATAGGGCTTGTCCTGGGCAAGGAATGAAAGCCAGTAAAACAGGTTTTGGATTAAGGGGTTGAAACAAATTCATTTAATGCACCAAGCCAATAAAATCATAATCAATCACTTAAATTTAGAGATGATGGATGAAACAGAGAGAAGAGAGAGATATATTAATAAAAACTTAAATAGGTATATACATATAAATATACATTTCTCCCATTCATTCCCCACATCCCTGATTTAACAAACAAAAACCCAAAGGTCAGTGGAGAGCAGGGAGAGGGGGAAAAATGGGAGGCACAGTCTTTTTAACCTCAAGGTTTTCGGTTCCAGAATGAACTTCTCTGGAGCAAACTTCCTTGCAGTAATTTAGTCCTTCTCCAAGATGGCTGGAAGAAACTTGAGTTTGCCAATATTTCCAGGGGCTGTACTCCAGCTTCTAGCTCTCCCCATCCGCAGAATGGGATACAGACTGGGTCTCTGGAGAACGCCTTAGGTTTCCTGCATTGCTGCAGGGGCTCCATGTTGGGCATCTGAAATCTCATCCATTTTCCCCATGCCAGTGACTCTGCTCCCTCAGTACAGGGTTTGGGGGCTTGCAGCTGGTTTGCCCCTTTCCTTCCAGGTAAAAACGCAAGTCTAACAAACCATCCCTGCTGGTAATCAGCAAAACAAAAAGGTCTACCTGCATTGCAGAAGAAATCTTTTTACTGCTTCAGAAATTGAGGTAACTGCAACTCCTTTCCAAATGGTATTCCCTCTCCCTGTGTCTGTCCTGGTAGGAAGTCAAATGGACGTGCCCGAAAATCACATGAATTGCAGCTTCTTATAGGCTTATTCACAGAGGAGCTTGATCAACATGTCTCGGCTTCAAACAGAAAGCTGAGAACTTGGGAAGAGAGGTTGGCACTTCCTGCTTCCCTCACACAGGGAGCGATTTTGCAATACCTGCTGGCAAAATGCCTTTTGTGCCAAGACAGAAGGGAAGGGGGGAAATTCCCCCCCTTTGCATGGAAGCTGTCATTTTCAAAGTATCACAGTCTCCTCCCAACTTCTTGTGCACCCCCAGCCTACTCACTGTCAGGGCACAGTAAGTTGATGGTGTGTTAAGTACTGCTCAGCAAAAACTAAAATGTTGGTGTGTTATTATCACTGTTTCCATCACAAATCCAAAACATAGCACCATACTAGCTACTATGAAGAAAATTTACTCTATCCCATCCAAAACTATTGAACCAGTGTATCACATTGGAACCAAAGTTGTGATTCTTTTCAACAGTGACCATTAAATAAACCAGTTATGATGGGATTCAACATCAGACTTTGAAATGGAATTTAGCTCAATGTTAAGACTTGCATTTAGGTGTCAATATTGGTGGTTAGGTGCCCAAGATCTTTTTACAGCCATTGGAAATCTGGGCTCAGTTGCACCATCCATAGTGCCATTTCAGATGTCCTGGGGTACTTAAGACATCATCTTGGGGCTGATGGAACCTGTGGAGTGACATGTTCCTTTTTGGAGAGACATAAAGAGTTGAGAAACAAAACTCTGTGTCTGTTTGAGTCACTCATCTGTTTGGTCCTTGGGTCCCAAACAAGTCTAATGACCAAAGGCTGGAATAGGACACAACTGTCTAAGCAAGGATTTTAATGCCATTTTAGATTTTGTGGGATAATCCCACGTAACCCCTAGGTGATTCTCTGCTAAGATTTATGTCTCCTCTAGGTGCTCTCATAACTGACAGCCCCAAATGCTTGTCTGGGATAACCTAAAACATCTCAAAAATTACTAGACAACTTTATTAAGTATCTAAGTCCCATTCTTGGTATAAGGTGAGTCCCATGAAGATTAACAATGTGCAAATGGGTAGAACTGGGCACAGGCTTGTGGCAGTCTGATGAGGGTTATAAAGTTGTTCAGCCAAAGAATGAATAAAGATTAGGATGACTACACAAAATACCTTTTCTATAGAAGTGGTATGATAGGCCAAGAGAACTCACTGGAATTCAAGAATGTCCCTCAAATTCATAAATGTTCAGAAACACACACAAAAATTCTGTGATTTGGGCAGTTGAACTGAAACTTATGTGCAAATATCTCTTCAAAGAGATTCAGATATCTCCTGGTCAATGTTTTACTTTGCCTCTTTTAGACTAGTCTGGTCATTTTAAGCCTTGAACAAAGACACTCTGCAAGGAGAACATATTGAGCTAAAAAATATTAAGGAATTATTTATTGGTTTACATGTGCAAGAAATAGTATCTAATGAGCTACTAAAGTAAACATTGGTATGCTTACCACCTTAGATAAGACACCTGAGTAACTGTTTGCCTCTACAGCTCCTAGGAATGAGTTCTTTCAGTGTTACTGAGTTGCCATCTTCCACAAACCCTGCCCAGTGGCTACGTGCCTGATAGTTCGTTTCATGGTTTAATCCCCGCCGCAGCAGATCCCTGATCCTTGTATATATTTATTAATCCCTTGTTTTTTGTTGTGTATAATAATTTTATGTTGTTATTAAAATAATTTTAGTTTCCATAACTTAGCTAGTTATCTCTTCCTTTTATCTCTCTCCTTAATCATTTTTCTCCTGGAACAAAGAAGAGGCTGATTCGGAGAGACAGTTTGTCCTGTGATTTGGCCCTGCCTCAGCCAAACCTGTGACAGAACTCTTTCTTGTAATTTAATCTTTTTCTCAAAAGGCTGGGCTGGAATCCTGCGGTAGTGCTGTATCAGATCTAGGGTTTGTGCTCTTGAGAACAGGCAGCTCCATGTCTAGGAGGAATACAAAAGTTTTCAGGGCTTCTAACAGAAAAGAAAGGCTACAGATGTTACCAGTGAGCCAACTGGTCTCTGAAGCTCAAAAATAGATGAAGTTGTACCCAAAAAAGAAGTGTTTCTGAACATTTCAAGAAGTGTTGTTGTACATACAACCAAAGAAGCTGTATGTTTATTCTGCAAGGACTGACTAGTTCATGTCATACAAAGAGAGTGAAAAGGAGTGTGAATGGACAATAGCTGAGGGGAAATAATGGAATAAAAACCAAGCAATGAACTGAGGTGAAGTGGTTTCCATGACCTCCTGCAGAACGGTTTGCCCTGTCCACTCAATAATGTTTTAGAAGCCAAAAGAAAGAAGTAATGATAAAAAAGCAAAAGTTGTCAATAGAGAAAACAGCATCAAATGAAGACAAGATGGGGAAAGAGAAGACAAATAACATAAAATGTTAAGGATAGTGAAGTCTGTGATGTCATTTTAATAATGATTTACAGATTTTTCCCCTGTTAAATTATGTTGGAAAGAAGAAATTAAAAACATTGGTATAGGCTCTTATTCTTAGGAGGTTCTGAGTTTATTGAAACAGAAAGGAGAAGCTGTTTGCCTTACAAACAAGTCAGAATTCAAAGAAAACAATTCATATCTGACTTATACCGAAGATTAGAGATGCTCTGTAACATATTTTGAATTTGTGTCAAAGAAACGGTATGTTTATGCAATGGGAACCGAATAAATCATATTTCATATGTTAGAGAAAAGGGTAAATCCTGGGTGCATAATGCAAGAACAATTTCTGTATAGTTGCTGAGCTACAAAGGAAATAATGTAATTTCATTTTTGCTTTTAGAGCTGTTTTCCCACAAGCTTATTCTGTATTCCTGCATTTGCTTCTGCATGTAGATAAGAAACTTACGGTAAAACTGTGAACTTCGTGTCCAGGGAAGAAGAAGGTGAAGATCTTGGCTGGGAAAAAGATCCTGAAAACAGAGTTGCATAAAGACTAATGCCAGGTGATGCCCAGGGACATTGGTTGGTGATACCCAAGATTGGTAACTGCTAGCGGTTCCATAGCAGAAAGCAACACAACTTTTTACCTGATCTTCCTGGAGCATCAGTCATGTCCCTGCAGGGAAAGGAAGTCAAGATCTAGGGAATGTAATGCTGTGAGGGAGAAAGAGAATGAATGAGTGTGTTATTTAACCAAGCAAGGTAAAAGCTCTATTCTTGTTGCTTCTTAATTAAACCCCAGTATTCAGATCCCCTACAGTCTACAGGTTTTTGTTTACTCTGTCTCGCCTGTGGGAGTAAAACGATACATATTCTCAGTTTAGTATTATTTCTGAAGGTAGCATCTCATTCTCACAATATTTTGGAATAAACAATCAAACAAAAAATCTACAGGAATTATTATGGAATATTATAATGTATTACTATTAGTATTAATACAGGAACTGCTAGCATAACTATATGCTCAAGCCACACATTTCAGACAAATGACAAGTTTCACACCTGTTTCCCGTTTCTAGTGTTTTCTATATTTTTCCATTACAATAATTATGAGAATAAAGAAGTAAAAGAAAAGTAGAAATAGATTATCTAATGGTCATAGGCAGAGATTCAGGACATGTGGTTTATTTTTTCTTTCTTTTACTAATGAAAAGTTGATATGAAATATTTGCTAGAAGATATTTCTGCTTGTCACCTGTCAATACCTTTCTTTAACAGTAACTCAGAGAATCTGGTGTTAGAAGAGAGCAAAATGCAACAATGAAAAGTAATTTTAGAGTGTATCTGACAAAAAAATCTCTTTCCTGTCCACTTAAAGTGTGCAAAGAAAACAATCAGTCATGGAGAATATTTATGCTATTTATACCTATAAAATATGTCATACCTTATTATAAAGAGCAAAACCTTGAATTAATATAATAATAATGTAAAAAACAAATTAGAGAAAAAAAGGGGAAAACCAGACACCACCATGTCCTCCAGGCATTAATTCATAGTGCATTACCATTGACCCATTTAGCGCAGGGAGGACACAATAAATCAATGTTTATTAACATATGCATAAGTAGAAAAAGGCAATTTCATGGGTCAGGCAACATAGTCAAGAAACGTCTGTGAAGCAGTGGTGCGTTGACTGTTGAGAAGGACAAAGCCAAAATGACAAAAATTCTTTGACTTTAGTGTGCATTCTGAATTCCTTTTTGTTATGATTTTGGTCAAACTCTCACTTTTGTGTCAATAACAATTGTTAGCAAATTATCCATAAAAGCTTAGGTAAGTGATTAACGCATTAAAAGTAGTATTGTTTTTTTTTTTAAAGTGATTGCAGTGGTGAAGAAAGAAAACAACTGCATAAAATACATTAAAATGCACAATATTTTGACAACGAAAGTTTCATACCAAGGCTAGATCAGAACCTTCACTGGTCCAAAGAGGTAGTTTACTTTCAAAGTCAGCTGACATCTAGATAGGCAGAAGTCACCTTTTTCCAAAATTCTAGATCACCTGGTGAAAAATGGAACACCGTGTGTATGCACATTAGTATAATTAGACAAGTCCACAATATGCATATATTCCTAAAGGACAAAATCAAGAATAAAATCTGAACCCTCTCCTGCGAACAAGGTATTACACAGGAAATATATCTGTTTCTTTAAAATAATCTCTTCCCTATCTTAACTTCATGCAGGTCCAAAGCCTCTTCGTAATTCCTCCAGCGCTATGTTTCCAAAAAGATTCAGCTGATACTTAATTTATACTATAACTTTCTTCAGCTAAAAATATTAAAACTTTTATTCACCTACCTTGACCTCTACATCAGCACGTGACTCTGAAAAGCAGATGCTGAGTTTTTATTAGACATTCTAGCGTTTTCAGCGCTGTTAATTTAGAGCTGAATGAAGGCGTCAAGAAGTTGGTTATTTGTATTATTTAGAAAGAATGTATTACGCATTTTTAAAATACAGCATATCCTCGCAGAATTTAAAAAAAAAAAGGGTGTGTGGGTGTGATACCGACTGGTATCTCTGGGGAATGTGTGTGGGTTTCCCACATTGCATGCAGGAGCTCCATGCTGAGCATCTGAACCCTTGTAGCTTTTCCCCTTGCCAGCGGTTTCTGCCCCCTTGGTGCAGGATCTGGGGGCTTACAGCCTGTTTTTTGCCCCTTATTGGGTTAAGCTCAGTCCAAAGCCACCCCTGCCAGTAATTGGCAAAGCGGGAAGGTCTACCTACTTCACAGAAGGAATCTTTTTACTGCTTCAGGGGTATTGGCGTAACTGGGGATGTTTTTTTTCTCTCTCTGATGAAAAGTTTCTCAGTCCTGGGGCAGAATATCAAAAGTGCCGCAGCTCACCCTGTGGGAGTGTCTCAAACGTCACTTTTTATGTGCTTATTCGCTGAGGTGTGTCTTGAATATCTTGACTCCCAATCAGGGAAACGAGAGGGCTGGCACTTCTCTTCCCAAAAATCACAACTCTTTCCTGCACTTTGAGGGGAAGGAGAACGGGGAGAATAAAGGGCTCACCCCCCACCAGTGCCATCTTAACCCATTACACTGCTCTTCTAGTAAAATAAACTAGCTGGAGTTTCCTTCCTGAGTAGAGAGAGGGTGTTTAGTTTTATCTCAGATTTTTTAAAAGCAATTAACGGCTATTAAAAATGTTAGTGCCTTAGGTCTGAGCTCTTCAGTCCTCCTTCATATGAAGCTGTTACCAAATTGAGTTAAGTTTGTTGAAGTAAAAAGACAAAAAATTTGTTGTATTTTAGTTTTGGCTTAAAATATTAAGCCTTATCACAATTAAACTCTCTTCATAATAGATTTACATTTAATGTTAAAGTGTATTTATGTTTGAATGGTATTTTTAAGTTAAGATTTAATTGTCGTGTAGTTATTTCTACAACATTATTGATGGAAAAGTACATTAATAATGTGATACTGATTTTTAATGAGTAAAGATTACCTTAGGAGGCAACACGTGTAGGTATTTCTACAACATTATTGATGGAAAAGTACATTAATAATGTGATACTGATTTTTAATGAGTAAAGATTACCTTAGGAGGCAACATGCACCAACCTGTCTACTAAGGTAACTTCTAATGGCTGTATTAACATTGTGTCCAAATGACGGGTACATGTCATACAATGTCATACGAATTACAGTGTATAGGTGAGAAAAAAAAAAAGAAAGAAATTGTGTATTATGTTTTTGACATCTCCTTCTATGTGCTAGAAAAATAATAATAAAAAAAAAACAACAACAAACCAACCCATCAACAAAACAGAGCTGGGTAGGCATACCCAAGATCTCTTTCTTTTGGATGATGGTTTTGCACCTTCTGACTGTGCATTCATTACAGATTAGAAAATCATTCTGATACTTATTGGAATGTAAAGCAATACAGATACCTTCAAAGAGCAACATTAAATAACTGAATGAGGTGAACAGTATCAATCTTCTGTCTCCTGTGCTCCCTTCCTTTTTTCTCCCCAATTACTTTAACACTATTGTGCTGTTTTAAGATGAAGCATGGCAGAAATAAGTGCAAAAGCAAAAGTTCCAAAGACAAGAGCCATTATCAGATCACCTGTACATTTCACAATTGGGGCTTTACACTTTGAGCCTCCATAAACTATGCAAGCTATTCAGGTAGTATATGATGTAGTTTCTGAAATGTTATAGAAAGAGTATCTTATTGGACACCTGTCTACACTTACAGACCATCTTTTTGTCACCACTTTCCCGCTATCTTGTCCTTCTTTATGAAGATGTTGCAGATGTTTGTTCAAAAATTAGGGGTAGGATTTGGTCACATCTCACTGGTAGAGATAAGTTGGAAAGGGAAAAGCAGAACATTAGACTTCAAACTTGGCACTCTGAAGGGTCTAAGAAAAGAGCAATGGCCTTCATATGGTTAAGGTAGCCCTAGTAGATAATCTGTGCATAAAAGTATAGTTTTAAAGTGTCTGCACAGGCCAGCTTCTAAAGCATCAAACACACATGCAGGAATATTTGTTGATTTTTAAGTAGGCTATAGTGTTCTAATTTTTAACAGAATCAATAGTCTCATCAGAAGTATGGAAACTTAAGCTATCTTATACCTATTTATTTTCTAATGCATGTTCTAAAACAGGCTCAATACATGACAATTTAATATCACACTTTGGATGTAGATTGCAGAGATATGGACTTTACAAACACTAGTCTGCAATTGGTTTGACTTCTGCAGAAAAAAACATCCATCTAGTATTTAAGCAGTTAAGACAAACAGGGCCTGAAATATTAGTAGATAACACACCTTGAGGGAATTGCAAAAGAGGAAGAAAAGCAGATTTTTTTTTCCACTGTTACAGATCTAGTATTGACAGATTCTCCAGAATTTCTAAGATAATGGAAAATTAAAATTATTGCAAGAGATAACTGAAAGCATATACGACATATACACATGTACACATACAAACAGCAGTATATATGAACTCATCAGTATTTAAATAGTTTTAAAACTCTCTGACGACCCTAGTAAGCTTAGTTTCATTAATCTGCATCAAAACCAGTTCCACAAAGAAAAAGATACAGGTCATTGTTATAGTGAGTTCCTTCTGAAGGGAACAGGAAACCTGATATGCAGACCTAACCCACTTAGGGAAATCTGCTGCCTTTCCAGGACCTGGGTTAAGAATGTGGCAAAAAGGCTTCCTACCGTGATATAGCTCTCAGATTATTATCTATTATCGACTTTCCAGGTCAATGAACTTGCAGCAAGAAGTTAGAGATCAATCAAGAGAGACTTCAGGGCCTTGGGATGACTGCACAAGGGATGAGGAGCAAAGTAGTTTTTTGCTTTACGCATCTAGTTGCAGGGATTGAGGCAATTTGGTGCAAAAGACCAAGATGTTTGTGAGCACAAGATTCATATGTTATCTCTAGGAGTGGAGATTCCTTCAGCTGGCGTTAAGTAATGGCTGAAGGAGGAAGTCCTGTGAAGATAGGATGGCTCTGTTTTGGCTAAGCAAAAAGAGTAAACAAATGTTGAAAGTCCTAGCATCTGAGTGAAGACCTTTGCCTAATTAATTGCAAAATTAGTATTAAAATTCATGCTCCTCAAAATGCTAAAGAGCCAAAAGCAGAACATGCTAAACATATATGACTATGCTACTCACCAGCTAAGAGGTAGAGACAAACAGAGTCAGGGTATAAAAAGCTATGAGGGGTAGTACTTTTTCAGGGGAAAAGACTGAAGACTTAGCAGGAACAGCTGACGGGCTGTACTCCTCTTCCTCCACTCAAGACAAGGACATCTTCTTCGTAAGAGTTATGCTTTCATAATATGGTGAAAATACCCAGGATAGTTTGATTTTTTGCTAGCATTATTGTTATATATTAGTTATTAGGCCTATTGCAGTGAGTGCACTTATCAACGGTAATTCAGAATCTTTTATATCTGTCACTTTAATAAACTTCTATTATTTTTATAAGCTTTGCAAAACTGTTTTGGTGTAAGTCTTTTTGGGGTCTGGCAGGCAAATGCCAGATTTCTACCTTTAACATGACAGGGATTAATGTGAGAAGATGCAGGAACACCCACCAGATCAATACCTCCCTCTGAGCTTGGTGTCCCCAGCAGGACTTTGGGGTTTTTTTATTGTGGGTCAGTTTACATGACCCCAGGCCTGCTGGAGACAGATGGGGTACACCTCTCTCAAAGATGGAGAAGGATCTTGGCACAGGAATTGGCAGGGCTCATTGAAAGTGTTTTAAACTGGATTTGAAGGGTGAAAGGGATAAAACCAGGCTTGCTGGAGATAAATGTGAGAGAGGCACATCAACTTTAGTGGGACAGTGTGCTAGCAAACTCCTTAGGCCTGCCGTACCAGTGGACAAAGTGCTATGTGATAACACAGACACAAGGGATACTGATGAGCTAGGAGTCGCAGTAGTGCCTAGGATTGGTCAGGGAGGAGTCAGGCCTTCTCCGCACAAAAAGGACACAGGGTCAATAGCCCAGCTGAAGTGCATCTACGGAAAGGAGCATGAGCTGCAAACAAGAGGAGCTTGAAGACATTGCACAACAGGAAAACTATGATTTAGCTGCCATCACAAAAGCAGTGGGATGATTCATACAACTGGAGTGTTGCATTGGATGGGTATAAACTCTTCAGGATGGGAAGGAGAGGGGATGGAGCAGCTTGGTATGTTAAGGGAACGTTTTGACTGTCTTGAGCGTGATGATGCTGATGATAGGGATGAGTTTTGTGGGTAAGAATCAGGGAGAAGACAAACAAGACAGACATCATGGTGGAAGTCTGTTATAGACCACTCAACCAGGATGAGGATGTAGATGAAATATTTTATAAGCAGCTGGGAGAAGTCCCACAGTCACTACCACTTGTTCTTCTGGGGGACTTCAACTTACCAGATATCTGCTGGAAATGCAATACAGCAGCGAGGAAACAGTTCAGGAAGTTCCTGGAGTGTGTGGAAGAAAACTTTGTGACATCTGGTCTCTGACATCCTGACTTCCTGACAGCTGGTGAGGCAACCAGCTAGGAAAGGCTTCCTGCTGGACCTGTTCACAAACAGAGAAGAATTTGTAGGTGAACCGAATGTGGGAAGCCATCTTTGACATAGTGATCATGAGTTGGTAGAGTTCTCAATTCTTGAGGAAGTAAGGAGGATGTTCAGAGGGCAGACTTTAGCCTGTTTAGGAGGTTGGTTGACAAGGTTCCCTGGGAGGCAGTTCTGAAATGCAAAGGAGTCCAGGAAAGCTGGACATTCTTCAAGAAGGTACTCCTAAAGTTGCAGGAGCAGGCCATCCCCATGCATCCAAGACAAGCCAGCGGGCTAAAAGACCAGCCTGGCTAAACAAGCCACTTTGGCTAGTAGTCAAGGAGAAACGGAAAGCCTATGGCTTACGGAAGAAGGGGCAAGGCACTCAGGAAGACTGCAAGGATTTTGCAAGACCATGCAGGGAAAAAATTAGAAAGGCCAAAGACCAGCTAGAACTTAATCCGGCCACTGTCATAATACATAATAAAAAAATGTTTCTATGAATACATTAACAGCAAAAGGAGGGCTAAAGAGAATCTTCATTCTCTGGTGGATGCAGGGGGGAAACATAGTGACCAAGGAGGAGGAAAAGTTTGAGGTACTGAATGCTTCCTTTAGCTCAATTTTTAATAATAAGACTAGTTGTTCTCTGAGTGTCCAGCTCTTTGAGCTGAAAGACAGAGACATGGAGTGGCCTGAAGCCCCCATAATCCAAGAGGAAATGGTCAGTTCTATTTGTTAATTCCATGACTCTCCAGTTGAGAGACAAGTATGTCATGGGGGACTGTGTCAAACGTTTTTCACAAGTCCAGGTAGATGATCTTATCCACCAATGCTGTAATCCCATCATAGGGGGCCATCAGATTTGCTGGGCATGTTTTGCCCTTAGTGAAACCGTGGTGGCTGTTACCAACCACATCCGTATTTTCCACATGCCTTAGTGCAGTTTTCAGGAGGATCTGATCCATGATTTTGACAGGCACAGAGGAGAGAAATGAATTACAACAGAGTTGTAATGTATCTGGTCTCAGTTTAGTAAAATTATTCAAAATCAGAGACAGATTACATCTATAATAATATAGAAAGGTCAACTAGCTATTGCTGTAGAGGAAGATGAGGAATTTAGTGAAAAAAAAAAGAATGCTGTGCTGCTTGTTTTCTAAAAGGAGAGGAAAGTATTTAAAATTTATTTTGAACTAAATATTAGAGCTCATGAAAATTATTCAGGTCTTCATAATAATTCTTGAAAAGAGTTTTCGAAAATAGGTAATACATGATATTGAGTTATAAATTCTATTAACTTCTGTAGAAATGTGATTGAGTTTGTATTTTAATAGTATATTTCCTAGAAATATGTAAGATAAGAACAAGATTGTACTGAGGTAGATTTAGTATACTTAATTAAAGAATATTTGCTAAACTCTGTACATAATCTGAATCCCAAAATCCTTAAAATCAGAAGAATTCTATGCTCTTATTAGCTGTATATTTATTTTTAGAACATTCTTTGTAAAAAAAACAGTGAGAGACGATAATCTCTCACTTTGTTTGTCCACTGTTTCTATGCTATGTTATATTAAAAAAACTCACCAGGTCATAGAGAGGAAGGTTTTCTTCTGTTGGATGGTCAAAGTCAAGTAGAAAGCTCTAGAAAGACAGCAAAGTCTCTGAGAGCAACTGAATAGCCCACTTGGAAAATGGGCACACAGTTTTCCAGAGGCACAAAAGAGATACTGCTTTATTCTAGGAACACACAGGCATATATTAAAGATTGTGGCCCCCCCCAAATGTGATCCTGAAAGTTGCTGGTTTAAAAAATAAAAGAAAAAAAGGAGAGGTGTCATTCCGTCACAGGCCAGTGGAGTTTTTAGCATGCCCTACATATTACCACCTATCTTGACTATCTGATTTTCTTTGTGTTAAAGGTTTTTTCCAGAGTCTTCAGGTTGTTTCTTTTTCAGTGAGAGAGGGGGGATTTGTTTTATTTTATTTTGTTTTCTTCTAAATCAGAGTATCTGAGATTAGACGTCCTTTGAGCGTTTCTGATGTGCTTACTTAACACAGAGGACCAGGCATATCCAGTTTAAAGATTTAGGTAACTTGCAACCCCATCACAAAACTCATGTATCTGTGATTAACAGTTGCATGATAATTAGTACAATGTTTTTAATAGATATCATCATTACTGGAGAATATGCAGTGTGTCCCAGCCAGAACGAAAATTGTTTGAAGCAGCATCCAGAAGAAAGGTTGAGTTCAATAGTTGTGGAAACTTACAGCTATGTAAACTATATAACAACTGTATTTCTGTAGGTCCAAAAATCTTACATAAGCAAGATTTTGTTATGCTGTAGTTTCTATCTTTTGCAAAGCATTAATGGAAGGTGGAAGATAAATCAGTCACTACAAAAAAGAACATTAGGTGTTTTGCTAATTACGAAGAATTCATGGCCAGCTGGAAGCCAGAACAATGTGTGCTTAGCTGCTCTGAATAGTCTGTGTTTTACATGTAGTAGTCTGTGCATACTTGTTCTGATTGCTCAAGGGAAAATAATTACTGTTTATGAAAAATTGTCCATTATTCCCCAATTAGAAAGAAAATACATTCTGTAACAGGGAAAATCTGACTGCTATTCTGTAAACTTTCAGAGAAAACCTTCCTCACTGATAAAGCATAATCCCAGTACTGATAAAGTATAATCCCAGTTATGTTACTCATGCAAGGTGCTACATAAGCAAGGTGTCAAAATCTTCTGAATTTTAAATACACCTTGAATGTCTATTAATTTTCTGAAAAATTGCAATTGAACATGGAACAGTATATAATCTGTAAGGAATTCACGTTCAGTTCTAATTTTCTTTCTTACTCCATAATCTATCAGTAGAAAGGACAGGATCGCAAAAAACACCCTACCTGAAGAAAAAGAGTATATACAATTTCAACTTCTCCATCAATTCTTTGGCTTGGGCAAATGTGTAGAAAACAGTACCTATGTTGTAAATCCCCGTAGGACTGGTGTCTGCATGGGTCTAGCTGGTCGATTAAAGCCATTTTAGTTCTATTTACAGTTCAGTAAGGCAAAAAGATAATTTCTTCTGTTCTTACTTTAATTGGTTAATTATAAACTTTATATTAAATCTTAATTTAAATGGCAGCAAATTCAGATTTGGAGTAAGGGAATTCAGCAATATATGAAATCTTTTGCTCCAGGAAAGATGTAACAGAAAATATTTCTTAAAGATGACATTCAAAAAATTGATAAACGACAAACCACTTCGGTACACCATCATCCAGGGGCAATGCTGCAAAAGCCTTGTGTCTGTTCTGAGACTTAATTAAAGATGAAAGATGCCCCCCAGTATCTATTAGGAATGTCCTAAAAGAAGAGGTATTTCTGGGTCTGATATTGGTATTAATTTTCATTTTCCTAATATTTATCCTTCATTATTTTATAGATAATAATATTTTAGTCCATGGATTTGAACTCTTCTTGGGTCTACCTGTGCTGTTGACATTGGAGTTCTGTTTGTGCTCTACACAGACAAGAATGTTTGTTCTCTGACAAAACAGAAGAAACACTGTTCCAAGTACAAGTTGTCAATTGCACATTTTCAATTTTTTTTCTGTTCTTACAAAAAATATTATCTGGATTTACCCAATCTTGTAAGGATTTTTCCTCTTATAATAAAGCTATGAACTAAGTCAGAAAGCCAAAATCACTTCTTCCCACACTAACTTCATCCTTGCTCCAGATTTGAAGTAAGCCACAAATAGGCCAAGACCTGCACCCTGATTTCTGCAGAAAAGGAGCCTGTGTACTCAAGCCTGCTGGAAGCCTTAGTGTACAGTGACAGCTCAATTAAGTTATATTTTAAAAGGTTTTCACTAACTAAAAAACACAACCCAACCCAAAACAAAACAAAATACAACATTCTATTAAGAAAGATGTTGAGATCATCTTAAACTGTTACATGTCTCCTGTCAATTAGATACCTGTGGTGACGAGAAGATGTCTGCAAGCACATATAATCAAATGAATTTCCATAAAGTTTTCTCTTAAGGAAAAACAAGTAAATGTAAATTTTTAATAGTGGGAGATCCTTAATCATCAAATAAAAACCTATGAAATAGTAAGCACAGGCCTGGGCAGATTCTGTAGTGTATTGATATAATTCCATACTGCTTCACAACAGAATATATAGGTGTCAGCCTCAGGTCCCTCAGGCTTGTGAAATTGTACATCTCTCTATCTAATTTTTTTTTACAAGAATTAGTATGTATTTTCTTTTTTTACATAAAAGATTCGTAATCCAGATATGGAACATAAGAAGGGGAACAACTGGAATTTCCTGAAAAGTTCTGTGATCATCTTAGGGCTTACCAGGTTGCATTTCTATACCAGACACCAAATTTCCAAGGCTTTTTGAAGCATATGTAGAAATCATCTGCATATGATTCCCAAGGAGAGATTGGAAAAAGTGTGACATAGCTATATGAACAGTGTACCTGCATGTGTACTGTGGTCTTTATCATGTTCCTAGCACAAGAAAGATTCAACTTTTCAAATAGATGTTTGACGTAAGCACATTAATAGTCCAATTCAAGCTAATAGACTTATTCATGTTAGTATACACATAAAAAGTTGCAGAATTAAAGTAAATGCCTCAGATTAAATATTCCACATTTATGTTTGTGAGTTTGTAGACCCTCATAAAAATGAAGTGAGGTTTTGGTTTTAAACAAAATTGTTTTGGTCACTGAAAAGAAAAGAAGAAAAGCAGTATGGCAATGTTAAAAAAAAAAAAAAAAACAACAAACCTAAAAGGACAAAGGGAGGGGAGATACTTAGGTCTGGGTGTTAGATACATATCTGAACTCTTCAGGGTCATGAAATCCATGACAACCCTGATATGTTCTTTGGCTGAAGGCACAGCACATTACTTTAGTATTGTCTCTCAGTCTATTAAAAATCCAACTCTGAACAAAAGGTCAGATGAGAGCTGACAAAATGACTTAGATGCTTCATTTGATGTTGCCGTTGTTTCTTTAGTTCAACTATTATTTTTTATCACCTTGGTTTCATGGTCCAATTCTTTTGATAACAGTGGTAGAAAATAGTAAGTATATCATAATACTAGGCTTGTTTTGTAAACTCAGTGAGGGCTATGTGTGCTACATTATTACTTGTTTTTTAAAAATAATTTAATTAAAAATGGGACTAGACCTCAGTTTCCTAATTTCAGGTGCCTGAAGCCTGCTGGAATGACTAAAAGCAGACCTCAAGCAGTACTGGACTAGCACTTTATTAAGAACCCAGAATCCATATAATTTCCCTCCCCCTCCAATACCCATAGTTTTTATATTTTATCTAGTCCCAGCACAGCTGCTCATTCTCAGAGTTTCCCCAAGGTCATGAAGTGTGGGTATTGGAGCCTTCCTAATTTCCAGCTCCACAAAAGACAAATCCACATGTACGTCTTCTATTGAGTTATCTCAAGAGTGTTTGTAGACTTGACCCAGCTTCTTTTCCATCAGAGGCTGAGAAATAAATACATCTCACCATGGATTGAAGGGGAATGGATGCTCTGGTGTGCCTCTGTGGCGAGATAAGCACTTAAGACAGAAAGCGGTTAAAGCAAAAACTCAAATTTATTACAAAGCAATCCGCCTAGCACTCCTCCCACACAAAGTTCGATTGTCAGTAGAAGAAAAGTTTAACACACGGCCAATTATATAAACCACGAAATCTACTCCCAAGGGAAAAGTTTCTCCAAAATAAGCATATCAACCACGTGAAAATAGAGAAAATCTCCCACTTAGCAATATCAAGAAAACAGCTTACCCGTGCCGAGGTAAATCTTCGCTCAGTTCTAAGGATACATCCAAAATTGCATCCAAATTGGAGAAAAGTCCTTAGAAAGTAACTGAGGCAGACATCTCATGCCCCGGGGAGAGATTCCTCTGGCTGTGTGCACACTCGCTAGCAGAGGAAAACCCAACTCCAAATGGCGCCGCGCGCTCGCCCGTTTATATAACCCAATGCCTGGGACGGAGACACGTGGACAAGCTCCTTGAACAAGTCAGGGCATGTTCAAGCCTCTTTTTCTCGTCTGTCTCACTAGCGCCTGCTGCTCCTCTGTGGAAATGGGGAGTGGGAGGGGAGAGACAAACCATTGTCCTTTGTCTTAAAACGTCAGCAAGAAAGAAAAAGAGTCACGCAGAGTGTATCGTTCCATCACAGCCTCCCAGCCTCATTTCTAACTGATCTGGATGTCCATATAGTTGTTTCTCCCCAGTCACACTCCTCGCCCAAACAAAAGAACTCCCAAAACCAAAGGAACTTGTCCAGAAGGTTTTCCCCTCCTAAATATGTAATCAAAGATGTCTTGATTAGCTTGGCCTTGGCCAGAGGTGGGTCCAACCTGGAGCTGGGGAAGATTGAAGATTGAAGCTTCTTACAAGGGCCGCACAATATTTGCACATCTGCAAATATTTCCATGCTTACTGAAGTTCAAAATCAGAGATCAATGAACTGCTATATTCCACAGCCAATTTTCGCAACAACCATGTCTAAGGAACTAAAAATGAAAAGCAAAAATAAATTTTAAGGAAGAAATAGAATGAGCTTCATTGTGAAAGATTAGATCTCTCTGGGCTTCAGAGGGCACCAAAGGGACAATTTGCTATAATAGCTAGCTGACTCCACACAGACCAAAGGATGACGTAAGATCCATCCAAAGGAACATACTGAACAGTATTCTATAAGGTATGAAGCTTTCCCAAGTAAAGAAATTGTTTAATGGCAGTTGCTGGGCTCCCCAGTGCAAGAGAGACAAGAAACTACTGGAGAGAGTCCAGTGGTGGGCTACAAAGAGGGTGAGGGGACTGGAGCATCTTTCCTGTGAGGTAAGGCTGAGGGACCTGGCTCTGTTTAGTCTGGAGAAGAGAAGACAGAGGGGGTCTTACCAATGCTTATAAATATCTAAAGGGTGGGTGTCAAGAGGACAGGGCCAGTCTCTTTTCGGTGGTGTCCAGTGACAGGACAAGGGGCAACGGGCTCCAAGTAAAACACAGGAAGTTCCACCTAATCATAAGGAAAAACTTCTTTACTTTGAGGGTAACAGAACACTGGAACAGTTGGCCCAGAGAGGCTGAGGAGTCTCCTTGTCTGGAGACTTTCAAAACCTGCCTGGACAGGTTGTGCAACCTGATCTAGGCAAACCTGCTTTAGCCACGGGTTTGGACTAGACGATCCTCAGAGGTCCCTTCCAACCTCTACCATTCTGTGATTCCGTGAAGCAGATGGTATGCACACAGATGGGTTACCTCCTTACAAGGAACAAGGTGAAAGAACAGGAAAGAGAAGCGAAGGAAGAGTGAGAGCTCTATTTCAGGTCTAATTGTACCGTAAATAGATTAAACAGAGACAATTTTTTTAAAAAAAATCACTTGCTTCCTCAACAACTATTCATAACAGTGTTCTATGTCTCTATATGTTCATGTTTCTATCTATCTGTCTATGCATCCATCTATCTATCTAACCATCTATGTAGGCATCAGCTTATTTTTACCTTTAGTTGCCTTAAGTAAGACTTCAGAATAAATGGATAACATCAATCCATTCCCCCTTTGCAGCTGGGGAGGAAGTTCCCATGGAAGTGGGACTGCAATATTATCATCATGATTAATCTCATTATTTACCAGAGGACTTCAGCATTCTCTACTGGTAACAGATTTAGGCTCTCATTTCAGCTACATGTGCAAAGATAAGGCACCAGAGGGAAGGGATAATTTTGGATTTTCTTTTGCTTGTTTGTTTGCATTTGTTTTTCCCACAAGGACTCTTACTAAGACAGAAGACTCTCTGTTACCCAAAAAATGTCATAATTCTACAGGAAACATGTGACAGGGTAAAATCAAACTAAAGAAAGCATCCTGCTACTGTATTTGAAGGCGTATGAAACTAATTTTAGAGTAATATTAAGTCATCAATGAACTCTGAATTTAATGTTAAAAAAAAGTACCAATAAGGATTTCATTAGAGAAAAAAAAATGTTTACTCTAGGTATACAACATGTATTGTTCCATCTTTTGCTTATACATCAATAGCAAGGAGTAGATCCACTGCACTAATGACTATAAACTGAGAGGATGGTCATTAATATCTAAAAAACATGGGGACACAATTTCAGCTGTACTGAAGCTAAATTAGCTTAGTATTATCCATATTTTCACATTGACCAGATTTCTTGGCAGTAATAGCAAAGTTCATGAAAAACATGACATCAATTACATGACAACAGGTGTTTTACATGACAGCTGAAATTAGATGTCACTTTGCAGCATGTGCAGAGATCTGTAGAGGAAAAAATGATTTGTTATCTTTAAAAATCAAACTCACTAAAGAACTAATAAAATCAAATAACTATTAACTATTGAAGAACTGTTAACAATCAAATAACTAATAATAAACAGGACAATATTCTCTGATTCCACAATTTCAAGATAAATGATATAAAAAACATGCTGCTTTTTTTTTTTTTGAGAAACAAAAAGGAAATAAAGGGAACAAAATAAGAGAAAAAAGACATGTTTAAGGTCAAGATTTGTACGAGGATTAGAGTTTCTTGGAAAAAAAATCAGAATATTTCTCATTACATTTGATGCTTGAAGTGATATTTGGGGTAAGATGAAGGCTGAGGACAATGGAACTCATGCTGAAAACAGGGAACCAAACAGGGTCATCAAGGTCAGCCCTGTGTCTCCCTCTCAAGATCAATGCTTAAGCTTATGGTTAAAGTTAGCATTAGAATTATGGAAAAGAAGGGTCTGACTTCGTTCCAGGAAGGGTGTACAAAAACAGGATACCTATCTCACAGTTACTAAGGTTTTCAGAGTAAAATAGAGGCTTTTTCTAGTAAAACAGCACATTTGTGGTTTGTGGTTCCATGATGTTCTGTCTCGGTTCTTTCCAACAATGGAACTCATGCTGAAAACAGGGAACCAAACAGGGTCATCAAGGTCAGCCCTGTGTCTCCCTCTCAAGATCAATGCTTAAGCTTATGGTTAAAGTTAGCATTAGAATTATGGAAAAGAAGGGTCTGACTTCGTTCCAGGAAGGGTGTACAAAAACAGGATACCTATCTCACAGTTACTAAGGTTTTCAGAGTAAAATAGAGGCTTTTTCTAGTAAAACAGCACATTTGTGGTTTGTGGTTCCATGATGTTCTGTCTCGGTTCTTTCCAGCTTCTAGCAATGTTGAGACATTAATTTTTTTCAATCCCTGACACCATGGCAAAGAAATTAATGAAGAATAGCTTCCTGAAAAAAATATCTAAGCCTTTAATGTAGGGGATTTGGAACATAAAAGATTAGGGACAAGAAATTGAAAAGATTGTGAAGCAAAACTAAAATGCATTTCATTGACATTGAACTGAAGTTCTAGAGGAAAGGGGTGTCCTTGAGGCCCCTGAAAAGTTTAAGGGCATTTCACTCTACAACACTCATTACAGTTCATGTACTGTCCGCTTTGACTCTAGTTCCTGTGCCACATTTTACAGTAGGTTTATAAATCGGTTTCTATACCACCAGGTCAGTGAAAAGATTACACAATTTTCTGCCCCATGTTTATTAATGTCAATTAGTACCATAGTTTTAATACAAAGGAGATATTCTTTGCACCACACATTTATTCGACATTATGGTCAGGAAAAAAAAGTCTCTGACCATAATTAAACATTGTGAGTATCCATCAAATTCTGTTCCTTGTACATTTCCTGGTTTTGCTCCTATGAATTTAGGTGTAAGATAAATAGCACATTTGCAGGCTGCTTTATTAGTCATCTGCATTTATGTGGCAAAAACTCACAAGAAAAATCTGTATTTTTACAGGAGAATTGGTTAAAGAAAGCTGATGCCCAAGCTCTATTCAACTTCAGAGATATGAAAAACCAAATACTTGATTCAATAACATGAAGTTCATTTGCACAAAATTAAGCTTGATTGTTTTCATTATTAATGTATAGAGCAAAATTCCCATGGACCATGTCCTCTTACAAAAATAGAATCAAATTAATAAATTAATAAATAATGTATGAAAATGCAACATCTAAAGTACTCTGAGAACAGGAAATGAATTATCTGATATGTCTACACCTTAAAGCAGATTCATCTGGCATTACTTCACTTACACAATTTTGAAAGCCAATACCCTATTCATCAGCAAATTTATAAGTCCCAGCTGAAAACAAAATGGATGTATTTAGCAAAGATTAAGATGAATAAAATTTTGTGCAAGACAGTAATTTTGTTCAGCACTGTAACTTTCAAGTAGGAAGCAAAGATTTAGTATTTTATGCTAGCAAGCTAGAGGTATAAAGGGCTACTTATTAACAGCAAGGAAAAAAAATATTTACCTGGAGGTTAATTTCAAAGGTGGTAAATAAAACATCTTGAAGAAATAATAATTCACATTATTTCTGTAATTATATAGAAACCAGTATTTTTTTTATAGCCTTGGAGAGAATTAGAATAGAATTTTCTCGTCTCCATTTCTTGCCTATGTTTTCTTTTTAGTTCTTTCTATTCTTCAGAATTATCTGAAGAGGATTCTTCATCATACATAATTCTGACTTTGTCTGTGCATCCTGTTCTGTTAGTAGTTTTAGATGTCATTTTCTATGTCTGAACTGGGGAACAGAGGAACTTCTTTCCCTTTCTTCCAGACCAAAATATTCACCTTACGTTCAATAGTGTGAATGGGTCCTGTTTAATGTATAATCATTAAGCTTTCAGAGAAGAGGTCTGCCAGGTCTGTCTTTTGTGGAAAATCACCTTTCTCCACTGGTTAGAAATTCAAATGCCCCTTTGTCCCTTCTCTGAAACTGAATGAATTCTGAATTATTCTGTCGATGCAGCATTACAACTTCTTTAATAGAAATGGAAAATTTATGCTTCCTAACAAACTATCTTTTAAGGATGAGGTATTATTACAGGAAGAAATCAAGCTGTCCAATGATTCTCAAGACAAAAAACACTCAAGAGTTAGGGATCTGGTTACATTTTAACTATGTATTTAGGCAGTGCTTTCCTGAGCTAAATACATTGATTTTTTCCTTGTTTTCACACCTGTTTGATACATCAGCATACTTCCTAAACAAGCAAAATTGGTAGATAAACTATTAATGTTGTGATTATGCAATAGGCTAAGACAGATCTGACCAGAATTGACCATACATAGGTCAATTGTCAATAACTTGTCTTTGGGAATGGCCGTTGTGATCCAGTCAGGTCAGAAGTACCTTTAGAAATTCTGGGTGAAAAGTGTCTCTTGTAGAGATGCAGCAGGTATTTTATTACTAAAGCTTGTCCTATGAGTCTTCAGGGTATTCTTTCACCCCAGAATAATAATCAGATTAAAAAATGACCGTGTATATCAGTACATGTTGATATATCCAGATGCTATATTAATGAAAATGTTTAGAGAAAGTAGAATATTTCTGTCTTTCTTCCATTTTCCCAATTACATGATTTTTTCACTCTTGAAGGCAAGATGATATATTAATTTATTTTCCTGAATAACTTAAGCTGACTGGTAAGGGAATCACTTTGTCGTCTGAGTATTTTCAAGTACAAATACCATATTATAAAATAATACAGTTTAATTCATATGCTTCAAGAAAGTCTGTGTTTCATGCACAACAGCTGTTCTGTCACTTCCTTTCTAGCATTATAGAAACATTATTAATTTTGTTGGTAATCTAGCACAGCTGACAAGGACAAAAAAGAAAAATTCCTTGCCGTCACATCATTTTATTAGCTGACAGCAGCTCCTCAAGATCACATCAAACACAACTCATGCAACAGATACATTTCTTTACTGAGAAGGTGGTGAAACAATGGAGCAGGCTTCCTAGAGAGGTGGTTGATGTCCCAAGCCTGGAACGTTTAAGAGGCATTTGGAGAGAACGCTTCTGTGGTGTTTTAGGATTTGGCATGGTTCTGGTAGCAGGGACTGAGGCTGCTGCCTTTGTTTGGTGCAGTTTCAGTAGAAGGAGATGGGGTTTGCTAGTGTAAGAATCTTCATGAAAAGGGCTTTCCAGGCTCCAAATCGGCCCCATCTCTTGCCAAGTCTGTGACAATCAACACCTCTGTGAATAAACCTTTTTAAGAGGAGAAACACCTTTGGGAACACCTTTTTTGTTTTGGGAGCACTTTTTGTTTTGGAGGGGGTAGGGTGGAAGGAGAAGTGACCATGTGGTCACCTGGGGAACTGAGAAGGTTGGGGAGACACACTGTTACAGCCACTGTCCTTTGGCCTATGGCGAGTTAGCAAGTTAAAGTCCTACTATCCTCAAAGAGTACTGTCAGGAAAACAGATGGGATGCAAACACCCCTGATGCAGAGAGCTGGGAATCCTTAAAAATGCTGTGACTTTGAGAAGGGTTGGCTCTGGGTGGGTTTGGTGCTGGGAGAGTGAATCCCAGCAGCAGACCCTCTTGTAAATATAAATATTATTTAAGGGGGTAAGTAGTAAAGCCGGGTCTGGGAAAGAGAGGTCGAGGGAAGGTACGTTTAAGTTCTTGTTCTCTTTTCTGTCCTACTCTAATTTAATTGGTGATTTGGTTGTGGTTTTGTCATTTCAATTAAATTGATTTTGCTTCCCCTAGTTGAGTCTGTCTTTTCCCCTTGACCATAAGTGGTGGATGAGCCCTCACTTGACAACTGCCTTGACTTTCAAGTCCTTTGTTCTATTTACTTCTACTGGAGTGATAGAACAACTGTGTGGTGCATAGCTGCCAGATGGGTCTAAACCATGACACCTTAATATCATGCTTTAACATTTCGTCAGCCCTGAATTGGTCAGGCTGCTGGACTAGATGATTGTTGTAGATCCCTTCCAAATGAAATAGTCTATTCTATTCTAGTGGTTCTATAGTAATAACTTAGAGGACTTTCCCATCCCTCACCAAATACAGTATTAATTACATGCTATAGAGATTTTTTGTTTGGGGGTTTTTAATAATGAACTTCCTTCAAAGAAAGATACTTTTGTCTAGTATTTAATTCCATGTCTGACAACTATTACCCTGGTTTACTCTACATTTGTCATTGTTATTAATGTGCTGTGGGCATTAATGTAACATTTTGTTTTCTACTATCAGATTCGACTGGTTTAAGAATGTAATGCAAATAATTGTTAATGACTGATAATGCGAAACAACCATTAGCCACACGATGTTGTAGAGCCAGGTGAGGAGAGGATTGACATAATAATGTATTTTAAACAAGCACTTTACATATTCTTCTGGTCAATAACGTCGGTATTGTTATAGGTTCCTTTTGAATTAGTAACTGAGAGATGATGAAAGTCTCACAACATTATTATACTCTTTCATCTATTATTCAGAGTGGACTTTACATCTTCAAGAGGAAGATGCTGCAGCTGCTCAGTTTTCAGAATCTTTGAAACTGCTTGATTTTGCTTAATTCTGCACAGTTAAAATGTCAAATAAAACATTAAAATTACTTCATATAATTGTATTTCTAAACTCTATACAGATAAGAGTCCACAGGTTTTCATGTTCGTTATTCAGACCATAATGAGAAGAATAAATGGCTGCTAAAATACTGTTTTAAAGAGAAATTCCAACAAAGAGGAAGGAAAAGCATAAGTTCTTGTTTAAAGAATCTCTCAGTTTCCACAATAGAGTGAAAGTTATACAAAAAGCGACTATGTAAACTTTGACCAACTGCCACCAAATAAGAGTCAGAGTAGAAAACTGAAGCACAACATAGCTAAAAAACCAGTTCTTTGAAGTATATATGCTATGTACCACATTAAAAAGATATGAATAAATTACTGAAGAAGGAAGTATTAAGAAAATTTTCAGCTCAAAATACTTGTATCCTAATGGTTCCTCAAGAGTTTTCCTGGCTATAAGATAATCTTCAAGGAAGATTATAGCATTATTTTCCTAAAGTATTTGGGTCCTCCTGGGCTTTAATATTATGGGAAAAAACAGACTCAAAATTTAAATCCAATAAAGGAATTAGACCCTCAAACATTATGTATCAGAAAATACTTCTCTGCCTTGGAAAGTGGTATCTGCATTATGATGGTAAGTGCATTATAACTCCAGAGGGGTGAGAGGCAATTTGCTATGCCTATTTGTAAAAACCAAAAAGCTGTGAAGACTTAAGACTTACTTAAGAGAGGACAATTTCAAGGACAATTCTATTTTTAAATCTCCAAAAGTTGTTCCAAACCGGAGCTCCTGGCTCATATATAAAGAGTCGGAACATTTATTCGCTCCAGAAATTCTTACAGTAATTCACTGGGAAAATAGCATAAAGACTTTTAATTTAAGGGTAACACGAATAGTTTTATGTCATAGGGTTGTGCTTATAGCCTTTCTTATCCTTCCCCCTCAGAAAGGTAGATCTTTAAACCATCATTAACTAAGGAAGTATGTATGCAAACACTTTAGTAGGAATCTTGAATTCAGGAGTACATTCTTTTCTGCTGCATGGTGTAACTATCAAGTTAAATAACCCTTCTTTCTTTCACTTGCTCTGCCTCTGACTTCTTGAAGTTTTATGTTCTCTTCCTGTATTACAGCAGACCTCCACCCGAATACTGGAAAGGCTTAAGATTTCATGGTCCATGAAGTAAAGCTTTCTACAAAGGTGTTTCCAACGGAAAGGTTTTCAGGGCAATGTTGTTCTTTATGAATAAAGTCAAGATGGGAACAAACCAAAAGTGTTAGTTTAGCACTCTCTCACCAGATTCTTTCAGGCAGTCTTCATGTAGCAGGTTTAATGTTTAATACCAAATACATATGTGCTTAAACCAGCTCAAATTCCCTTCCAAGTTCTCTTTTTTAATTTCTGTACTGCACATTGGACTAAGCCACATATACAATCTCTCCCAACACAGTGGTCTAAATAAGTCAGCAAGACATTCATAATCTTTTGGTTAACTCAAGGACAAATGGCAACACAGCTGGTTGATTCACTCCGCTGATGCAAGTGGTTCATTTGGACAGCTCACAGTCAGTTGACCCACTCAACTGTTGTAGCCACTTAGCTAAAATAAAAGCCAGCCCAGTTCCTTTCGTGCTGAGATAATCTCAGCTTTATTTGAAACAGCTGTGGAGAGTCAATCACGACACTTTTTCCTGAGCTTCATTAGCATGTTGTCCTTGTCTATTTTTCTTCCACTGTAGATGTTTTTTGATTGGACAAAACATGAAAGAGGGGTGTATTGGGAAATGGTCACTTGGCTGAAATTTATGAAAAAGAAAAGTACGCATTTGAGGCCAACTATTCTAATGGATAATTCTTCATATTTTTAAAACAACTTGTACTAAGAAATACTTTTACTTTTCACTGCCAATCACAGTGCTATTTGGGAATTACTTGAAATGTTCCAAAATGTAACACTTTTCTATAAAGAAAAGAGGGAAATATCTAACCTATGTATCTCCAAACTGATTTCTATGATGGATTTCAGGTGAAACTACATGGGCCACTCCAAAAGTAATGCCTCCTATTTATTATGTTGGTCCATGACATCAGATGGTGGTGTTATGGCAGTAGAGGTTGAACCTTCCCACCGTGGTGGTGGTGTCCCTCAAGGCAGAGCAGCACCAGTGGGTGACTTTGGCATCACAGGAGGAAAAAAGAAGGAGATGATGTGGCCTGGAGTAGCCAGTGAGCTGGTGGCCACAGCAGCCAAGGCTATGGCCAAAGGAGGCAACAAAGTGCAAAGTGTAAATGCACCCAAGTAAGAGAGTGTCTGGCAGAGGTCTCTGAAATGCCATAAGCAATCCAACGTTCGTTCATGTAATTATAACCTGTGAGATTAAATGCTCTGCTTGTCAAAACACGGGGTCATCTTCAGCACTAAAGTGCAAAAGGAAACCAACATTTTTATGACTGGTTTCATTTCATCCTGACACAATAATAGTTCAGATGAATCGAAACATCTAGAAGGACAGAATTGAATCCCTTCTGATATTTCTCAGAATTGGACTATATATAGCTAAATTTAGATGTATAAATGTAGGAAAGTAACTAAAATGCCTAAATATATATATTTAGAGCAATTTTATATGCCCTATATGCCTTGAGATATTTGCATAAACCTGTCATTGATGACATGGGATCTATGGATGATCTATGAAATTGCATCTTGAAATCAGGAAGGATATCCTATGACATCTAAAATGCCTCTAGACATCTAACTTTAAATATTTAAATTACTCTGCACAGAGAGCTTTCAGATACCCACAGAAAAATATTCAGTGTCATGTGGGAGTTCACAGGGCATTTGAGACATCCAGACAAAGCAGGCACATGCTTTCCACCTGGATATTATATTGACCATTGCAACACAAACTTCTGTCACCATCCAGCCAACAGCTGACTATCCCATTTGAGAAAGCTGATTCTCCATGCAAAAATCCAAACAATGACCTTTTCAACAAACACTCTGCCCTTGAGTATCTGTGTAATAGAATCCAGTCTGTGGGTTTGTTGCTTCTGTCTGGTTGACTGGTTTCCTGTCCTTGAAAATAGCCTGGCTGTTATCTGAACTTGACAGTTGCTTAATTTTAGTATGCTTTTGGCAGTACAAGCATTCAAAAATCCTATTCTTATGGCAAAGAGTCATTTGACAGGACCCATGAGAATGTTCTAATGTCCTTTGCCCATGACATGTATTTATTGTGTGATGGGCCAGCTGCCTGCTGTCATAAACCCTCTGTATTTTATTTTACAAACTTCCTTGAGTATCTCAATGATTCACAATTAACATGGTCCATAAAATGTCTGAGGTCTTCTGTGAGGACAAGGGCCACATAGCTGTGCATTTTAAACTAATGAAATGACATACTTTCATATAAATATATCGAGTATGCACGGCATTAGCCATTTATTAAAATTAAACATGTTTAACATTGAGGTTTAAACATCTGTTCTTAACAAAGTCATAGCAAAGAGTTCAGGCTATGCAAAGAGGTCACTGTGCTTATCAAAACATACTGAATTTTTGTTACCACTGCCAGGAGTACATCCTCTGCCTGTTTCTATACTTCGCAAGTATCAGTAGTCCCTCTAATTGATGTTCCATCCTCCTTTTCCAATATGCAAATGTTCAAACATCAAGTGCACCTGGATAAAAGGGGTTTTTTGTCTTTAATCTGAAAACAAAATAGTTTATCCAAGTGATATGGGAAATACTTGGAAATGCAGCAATCATACTGGTAATGTCAAGGTTTTTAAAAATCCTTCTGTAAAACTGGGACTTTGGTTTATTTTGTTACGAAGATCCTAAAATCCAGTGCTGAGTTGAATCATCGCTACCTTGTAGGTATGGGAATTGAATGAATGAATATCTTGATCTTAAGATATTAACAATCACCCACTCATACCCTCTTCTAGAGAAAGGAGGAGTGGGATCGGAATTTAGTAATCAAATCAAGCATTAATCAAGCACAATTAGTGAAAATGTCAGAGCAATAGACATATAGGTACTCAAGTTAAGCACGGCGACAGAAAAGATGTCTTCACATTTCTACAGCATTAAAGACTCATTTAATTTTGAAGATAATTTTTTTCTTCCTTGTGTAAGTAAAGATGGGGATAATAGCATATAATAAATTAACCTTAGTCAGTCTAAACTGACTGAGGTAAGAGAAACTGACTGGTAAGAGAAAGGCATATGACAGTTCAACCTATCTTAAAATAATTGCTCAATTTTATACGTAGGATTACTAGCCCTTTGGAGGACTAATGTGGAAGGAGACTGGATGACTAAGAAGAGGTGAGTAACTTTTAGATGGTAGCTATTGAGATTCATCCCTCTTTTAGTGAGGATTCTCTCTGTTTTTCTGTGAGGAAACCTTTTGACCTATTGCCAGAAATGTCTTGTGGAGACGATTCATTTAATTCAGGAGAGTAAGAACAGTTTTATGCCATGTTTCAGTGACATCGTGCAGCAGTTGCATTGTTGCTTATTGCAACATGAGGTGTGGCTAGGGGGATGAGCATGCACCATTGTGGCCTGTTTGCAGCCAAGAGAAAATTCTTGCCTGAAGGCTGGTTGTAAATCCTGTGTTCAAATGTGAGTGACAGTAAGGGTGGAGGTTGATTATGTCACCTGCATATAGCGGTTTAGTGCCCTCTGAGATTTTCTCAGGTACCTCATCTGGCCTCCAGTCCTGCTCCAGGGGTAGTGTGGGTTTTCCAAAGTCCTTCCAGCCCTGTTGCAACAGCGTCTCAAAGTCTGCTATACATTTCAGCAGATGAATCGAGTCTGATATTGGTGACTAAACAAGTGAGGGAAAACACAACTAGAAGCCTAATTACCCACAGAATAAAGCACTCAAGCTTGACAAGAATGTAGGTATGAAATTTCAATGGCTTCAAAGTGTGTGATTCATGCTTAACCTGAAAGAGGGGCTTACATATTCTGATAGACTCTGAGCTGTCTGGCCCATTCTGTATTAGTGCAATTATTTCCTCTAGGAAGCTATAATGTGTTGGTGCTGCAACAGAATAAGTGACATTTAGTTTCTGTGAGCACGAATTGGGCTTCAGTTTTCATATTAAATTTTCATTGTGTACATCAAGAACACAGAGAATTAATTGAACGTGATAATGTACACCCTAGATGCAAAAGGTAAAAAGAACCTTCCATGACAGTCAAAACCCTGAGTTTCTGAATTATTACATTTTGATTAAAAAGTTTTTACTCCTGATACTTACATTTTCTTGCAGCCTCACCCCCCCCCCCCCC